>NC_066511.1:676010-733510 GCF_024679095.1 Eriocheir sinensis | reverse complement strand
GGTAATATATGCCGCCAGGAAAGTTCAAATAGAAAGGGAAACAAAGTCACAGATTGAACAAGGAAAGGAGGGTTACTTAAGAGAGCTTATTAATTCGGAAATGCTTCGTCCATGGGGCCAATGGACACCAAGTCCTGCAATGGCAGAAAGCCACCATTGTGATTGGTCTCCTCCACTACACTTGGAAGCCCCACCAGCCACCACCTCCTCTAAACCTCACCTTCTCTTCCTCACCGAAACACAGGTCTCTGAGGCTACTGACAGCAATCTCTACTCTGTTCCCTTCTACTATCTCTATCCTAAATTTCAATCCAAAGCTGGATGTTGCGTCTACGTGCGCAACGACATCACTTGCCCTCGTGCCCACGACCTTGACTCTTCTGAATTTTCCACCATCTGGCTAAGACTTCATTATCATTCTATTACTAAATACATATGTGCTGTTTATCTCTCACCTAACTCTACTAACTATGTAAAATTATTTGAATACTTGAACTCTAAAGTGTAGCACATCTTGACCCACTCTCCCTTCGCTGAAATTTCCATCCTAGGAGATTTCAAAGTTCACCACCGGCTTTGGCTTTCATCATCTTTCACTGACCAGCCTGGTGAACAAGCCTACAACTCTGGTCTCCTCAATGACCTAGAGCAGTTGGTTCAGCACCCTACACGTATTCCCGACCGTCTTGGAGACCGGCCCAATATACTAGACCTCTTCCTTACCTCTAACCCTTCTGCTTACTCTGTCAAACTGTTCTCTCCGTTGGGCTCCTCCGATCACAACCTTATTTCTGTCCTATCGTTCCTGTACACCAGTGGTTCTTAACCCCTAGGTCGCGACCCAAAGTTGGGCCGACAAGCCATTCGAATGGGTCACCAAGGATATGTAGACTTATTATTTTCCCAATATTCCTATCTATATAAAATTAGATGTTCTGAATGAGGCAGAAGGAACTTGTCGCGCTCAACTGCCTCAAAAACTTAATTTCTCTACCTGTCATGCGGTGTGTGCAGAAAATTGATATATATTTACATTATGGAAGCGTTTCACACGTATCCTGATTACTAATGTTATGCCCCAGTGTTAGCAGGGCCCGTGGACCATACCAGTGGGCGGGAGAACCTTCCCGACTGTTCTGGCGGGCGTGGCGGCGCGGGACCGCGGCACATAAAAGCCCGGCGAGGGGGCGGGGCGGCATCAGTTCCCAACTCAGACGAATAAATGTGCAACAAGCAGCGCGAGAACACTGCTGACTACAGGACACTCCACAACTTACAGCAACATTGTCCCGTGAACCAGTGCCACTACTGTGCACCGCACAACCTTTATTCAAGCTACCGACGTCTTCTTGCACCAAACACAGACAGGTAAGTCAACCAGCCTAGTGTCGATGCAAACCACTTGCTGTGTATGGGAGGCAGTAACTCGGCACAGGAAGGGCACGTGTGTTGTTAGGGTCTCTTGGATGACTCGCGGACTAATCTCATGATAAGGCAAGGAGGTCATGCAGAATATCTTCGTGTAAATATAAATAAAAGAGACGAGTTTGTGTGTGTGTTTGTATATGTGTTTGTTTGTTTATTTGTTACGAGTTGCAGCCCAAACCGTGAGTCGCAGACCCATGAAACCATATATATTCTTAATGTACGCATCATGAGGATCAACATAGGCAACATTGTTTTTCGAAGAAAAAAAATCCCCCAGGGGGGTGATTTTTTTTTGTCACAGACCACCAACCACATATATGATTATTATAAGAAACCTCACAAACCATATATATTCTTAATCTGCACAATGACATTGTCAGTGATTTTCAGTAATCGGTATTACTATTTCAACTACAAATAAGATTTTTTTAATTTATTCTTTCAGGTTGCTGTTCATCATCAAGTGATAATGGCTAAAAGACAGTACAAGGATGAATACCTTAACCTAGGTTTCACACACATAACTCACCAGGGCGTACTTAAACCACAATGTGTTATTTGCAAATTGCAAACATCAGCAAGCTACAGGAGCAGCTTATTGAGATCCAGAATGACAAAACACTTCATTACGATTTCAAAAGGCAAAATGAATCATTGAGTTCATTTTGGATCAAAGTTTATAAAGAAAAGCCCAATCTTGGAGGTGAAGCCCTGTAAACGCTAATTCCCTTTGCTACAACTTTCCTGTGTGAGGCAGGATTTTCAGCCCTCACAGTCACAAAGACAAAATACAGAAACTGTTTGCAACCAGAGAATGACCTAAGATGCAGCCTATCATCAAAATCACCCAGATTTGAAGGGCTGACGAAAACAATCCAGTCAAGGATCCCATTGAATTTAATACTATATCTCATGTCAAGTAGGATTGTAGGAATAATTTATCTTTTCCACAACGGTAAATTATAGCCTAATTATACATTTCATTTTATATATTGAAACATTTTGATTTTGATTCTAGTAAATCCTCCTGCACTGATTTATTTCTCATGGATCTACTTGTATCAATAAAAATCTCTGCATATGATTTTTTTTCTGTCACATGTTTTTACAAGCACAAGTATTTTAGAATTAAAAAAAGGGTTTATGAAGGTAAGGGTCGTCATGGTCGATCTGGACAGGATTTTGGGTCGCAGCCAAAAAAGGTTAAGAACCACTGCTGTACACCTTCTGGACCCACCGA
Organism: Eriocheir sinensis; assembly: GCF_024679095.1. NCBI lineage: Eukaryota > Metazoa > Arthropoda > Malacostraca > Decapoda > Varunidae > Eriocheir > Eriocheir sinensis. The sequence continues at coordinate 730,842 of NC_066511.1, read as the reverse complement.
AGAGGCGATGCTTCTGGCATTTTGCTTCAGCTCGGTGGGACGACCTGAGGATGTACTTTTCCGATTTCCCGTGGAATGATTATTGGTTCCAGGATAGAGACCCCTCTGTGTGTACCCAGCGCATCACAGAAGTGATTGTCTCAGGAATGGAGGCATACATTCCACATACTTTCTCTACTCCCCATGCTAAAAAGCCTTGGTTTAATCACGCTTGTTCTCGTGCTGTCAAAGATAGAGGGCAGCTCACAAAAGGTACCAGAGCCTTCGAACTCCCGCTAACCACGACCTTTACATTTCCGCCCGGAATCGTGCCATATCTATTCTCCGACTTCCCAAAAACTCCTTTATCCATAGCAAATGTCAACACCTTGCTTTCTCTAATTCTTCCAGAGACTTCTGGCACTTAGCCAAAAATATCTCCTCCAATTTCACTTCTTCCTCTTTCCCGCCTCTTCTTAACCCAAACGGCAGCACTGCCGTCTCTTATATCTACCTTTCCTTCCTGCTGGAAGTACGCCTTCGTACAGCCTGTGCCTAAGAAGGGTGAACGTTCCAATCCCTCAAACTACCGACCTATAGCTTTACTTTCCTGTCTATCTAAAGCTTTTGAATTAATCCTTAACAGGAAGATTCAAAAGCACCTTTCCACTTCTAACCTTCTATCTGATCGCCAGTATGGGTTCCGCAAGGGGCGTTCTACTGGCGATCTTTTATCTCTCTTAATTGATTCTTGGTCATCCTATATTCTTCGCGTCTGTGTTCACGGTCGAGAATACCCAGTCCGTACCCGAGAGCCCTACCCCACCGATGGGAATCACTCCCCTAGAAATTGGCACAATCGAAGAACGGGATGTGAAAAAGTACCTAGACAAACTCGAGACAAACAAGTCCACCGGACCCGACGACTTGTCACCCAGGCTGCTCAAGGAACTCAAGCAGCAAATCCTCAAGCCACTCACCACCATCTACAATCTGTCACTACAACAAAACAAAGTCCCAAAAGACTGGAAACAAGCGAATGTAACTCCGATCTACTAAAAGGGAGACAAAAGTGTGGCCCTAAACTACAGACCAATCAGCCTGACCTCTGTGGCGGGAAAAATCCTCGAGAAGATCATCAGAGACAAACTCGTTAGGTTCCTTGAAGACAACAACATCATTTCCGATGCTCAGCACGGTTTCAGGAACAAGCGCTCATGCTTAACCAATTTATTGGACTTCTTCCAAGGTATCTATGAAAACTGGGATAATCATATCCCCAGCGATGTTATATATCTAGACTTTCAGAAAGCCTTTGACAAAGTGCCACACGAAAGACTCCTCAAGAAACTCAAGTCGGCGGGATTAGGCTGCAATCTGACAGCGTGGATCAAGGACTGGCTCACTGGAAGAAAACAACGAGTTGTACTCAACGGACAGGCCTCCGAGTGGCTCCCGGTCACAAGTGGAGTGCCACAGGGGTCAGTGCTGGGACCCATACTTTTCATCATATATATCAACGACCTAGAACTAGGATTGAAATCCAATCTTTCAAAATTTGCCGACGACACAAAGGTGGGTGGGAAGGCCCTCACAACGACAGACTGCGAAATTATCCAGAGAGACCTGGACCAGATCACACGGTGGTCAGAAAAATGGCAGATGTCCTTCAACACTGCCAAATGTAAAGTAATGCATATCGGATCCAGAAACAGCAACCACACATACCACATGGGTGGCGAACCCCTACATATAGTGCAGGAGGAAAGAGACCTCGAGGTCACCATCAGCAGTGACTTGAAACAAATAAAACACTGCAAGTCCGCCTGTAAGAAAGCCAATACAATGCTTGGGTTCATATCGAGGAACTTCGAGTACAAGACGCCGGGAGTTATGTTATCCTTGTACAATTCGCTGGTAAGGCCCCACCTGGAATACGCCGTGCAATTCTGGTCTCCTAATTACAGGAAAGACATTGAATTACTTGAGAGAGTACAGCGCCGCGCCACGAAGATGATACCATCACTGAGGACGAAGCCCTATGAAGAGCGACTCGAGCGACTCAACCTCTTCACGTTGGAAAAGAGACGCCTGCGGGGAGACATGATACAAGTCTTTAAGTACCTGAACAAGCTCAGCAACGTTGATCACTCCAAACTCTTCACGCTACAAACCAACCTGAGAACAAGAAACAACGGAAAAACAATTCAAGCAAGGCGATGCAATACCGACATCGGCAGGAGTTATTTCTCGAACAGAGTTGTTCGCCACTGGAACAGCCTTCCTGCTGAAGTGGTTAGCGCAGAGACCATCAACTCCTTCAAGAAACGCATTGATCGCCACTTTGCTGCATCGGGAGTGAACTGAACGCTCCCAAGAGTAGATACACAAGTGCTTTAATCCTTCCCTGCAAGCCACTCCTATGGCAAACGGATTGATTGAATCACTGAACGCAGGCAGCCTAGTAATGAGCCAACAGGCTTTCTGCTGCCTGCTAGTCCATGTTTCCATGTTTCCATGTTTCGGTGAAACTCTCTCAGTTGCGCTAGACATATCGAAAGCCTTCGATAGAGTCTGGCACAAGTCTTTGCTTTCTAAACTGCCCCCTTTCGGATTTTATCCTTCTCTCTGTTCTTCTATCTCCAGTTTCCTTTCCGGCCGTTCTATCTCTGCTGTGGTAGACGATCACTGTTCTTCCCCTAAACCTATTAACAGTGATGTTCCACAGGGCTCTGTCCTATCACCCACTCTCTTCCTGTTATTCATCAATGCTCTTCTTTCCATAACAAACTGTCCTATCCACTCATACGCTGATGACTCCACTCTGAATTATTCAACTTCTTTCAACAGAAGACCCTCTCAACAGGAATTACATGAATCCAGGCTGGAGGCTGCAGAACGCTTAACCTCAGACCTTACTATCATTTCCGATTGGGGTAAAAGGAAGCATGTGTCCTTCAAAAACCCAATTTCTCCGGAGACCTATCAACTCAACACAATCTTCCAAACACCTATCGCCTATTCTTCAACAACACTCAGCTGTCACCATCTTCAACACTAAACATCCTCCGTCTATCCTTAACTCAAAATCTTAACTGGAAACTTCACATCTCCTCTCTCACTAAATCAGCTTCCTCGAGGTTGGGCGTTCTGTATCGTCTCCGCCAGTTCTCCCCCGCACAGTTGCTATCCATATACAGGGGCATTGTCCGCCCTCGTATGGAGTACGCATCTCACGTGTGGGGGGGCTCCACTCACACGGCTCTCTTGGACAGAGTGGAGTCCAACGGCCATAGTGTTAGTCTTCCTCATTCCCTTTCCGTCCCCATCCCCATACCCGGGACTGGGGTATGGACAAGTCGCCCCGTCACCTTACCATCCCCGGGACAGATATGAGGGACCAATCCGCACGTCATAATAATGTTGGCAGCACTTTCAAACCAATAATTACAGAAAACGAAGTAAATAATGCATTTTTTACACACCATTGTATGCATATACATTATATATCATAAAACAAAATAATAGCGTTGTTGATCTACAAGTAAATAACAGGTAACGCGGGTAAGTTAATTTATGAGACAGGTTGGTATCCATGATTCGTCACACACACCTGCGCAGCCACATAAGGGTTGCCAGGTCGTGTCATTTATGGCATTTTTGTCTTAAATCAAGGTGGTCGCCAAGAAATTCTATATTTTATGGTATATGTTAACTATTCCCATAATAATGTCATATTTAGTCTTCAATCTGCCGTCTTTTGCCATTCTTGGGGACAATTGTAAATAAATTTTCAGGAATAACTGTACGTTTACAATCAAATGGAAACACCAGAGTCTTTACAAACTAAAAAAAATATATATTAACTTCGGCAAAGTTTTGCGTCTTAAAGATATTCTGATACTTTTCAATATATGTCCTTCTATAATAACAAATAGAACACTATTTACTCATGAAATATACGAAATAAAAGCCGAAGATGTCCTGCTCTCTACCCCGCGGAGTCAACACTTTTCCCACCCCATCCGCACCCTCACGGGGTAGCGTAAAGCAACCCCAACTACATCTTGCAATGCTAATTACCTGACCGGTTCACCCTCACTGATTTCTATCATGGAGCGCCACTGGTAACATTGTTATAGTTACAAAATTTTAGTTACAAAGCTCATTTGTCTATGGCACCGTTGTTTAAACGGGAAGTTGAGTGCACAAGCTAGGCTGAGCGTTACCTCAGCGCTTAACTTCGTCCACTCAGCCCTTGTAACTGGTTAAATACTGTTTACCGTTGATGAGGTTTCAGACCCCGCACCGCTGCTAGCGCAGCGCTCCGCAAGGGTCGTCAAAAATTATGATGTTAGCCTCAATAATAATCGGCCGTCAAAAATTATGATGTTAGCCTCAATAATAATCCTCAATGCACTTATTCGCAACGTCGTAATGAGTGAGTGAGTCTTGATTGTTTTCTTCATAAATAGCCTACTGAATATCCAGTGTTTCATTTTCCATTTGTCTGATATTTTCTTTATAGTATCAATATCCAGTGATTATTTCCAACTCACTGAACATTTAGCACACAATTCATCTCCGAGTCTCAAACACTAATTAATAGCCATGATTAGTTATTTAACTTATTTTACGAATTCCCTCAATTTCAGTCTGAATGAAGAACTTCACAACACTGGTCATTCGCTGAATGGTTGATTTTAGGCTACTTGTACCTCACACAATTTATGCATTTCTTTTCAGCCATGGTGTAATCCTTTGATTTCTGATCACCAGCACACTTGCATCGTTTTGGGGCTTCTCCATTGTTCTTGGCAGTACAGTTGGTCTCAAGATGGCCGTATCTCTGACAATGGTAACATATAATTGCATTGTATCTATCTCTCACGGTACACACCCCTCATTCTAGTTTTATCTTGTCATGATGTTTGTGAATCAACTGTCTAACAATTGGATCACATTTCAAAATATAGTTCATTGTACCATAAGCAGCAGGCTTGCTAAAATTTTCTCAATTTTCCTTTCAACTCCTGGAATCGAGTGTAGGAACTCATTCCTGTTTAACAGTGTCTCAATTATCTTATCCCCAGTCTCGTAATTATGCACATTGCAGATCTTTGACCTTAAGTTTCCCACACTTTTTGTGCTAACTATCTCTACATTTTCCTATTTTTGAGCTGCTTCATTTCTTATATTCTCATCATCAAAGTTCATAACAATATTACCTCCATTCATAAATCTTGAATCGGTAATCTGAATACTTTGTAGTGCTTGGGGAACTTCATTTTTCATCTCATTAACCTTTTTATCTTGATCAGAGGCCTTGACAAGGAGATGCTTCTTCTTCCTGCGTTTGGCTACGTCAGCAAAACTGGCGCCACCCGACTCTGCTTGCTCAGTGCAAATCACACCAGCACTTCACTTACCTCTTTCACACTAGATACTCTACACTCAGCTTCATCTTTCATAACTAATATTTCTTTAGATAATTCTTGCTTCAATTCATCCAATTTTTCCACAATATTGGTTGTTAAAGATGCTTTGCGTAAGTATGGCGAACACACCCAGTTTATTTTGGGTATATAATACTGCTTGCCCCCCATCAGATGAGCACATTTCACATGACACCACTTAGGACACAAACAGCATGCAATCCACTTCTCGTCTGTAAAATCTTCACAGACGCAACACACGTCTCGCTGGTCCTGCTGCTCGCCATTGTCGACACAGCAGTTTCGAGGAGCGCACTCAACACACGTTCATAAACCAGCGCGAAATGAAAGTTGAACAGCTTGGTGATCTGCGCTCCCACTTCACTGGCATGGACAGAGTCCGTCTTGTGCATTTGTAGCTGCGCGTACAAATCATTACATCTTGGAAGGACTCAATGTATTCGATACCGTGTACAGTGGATAATCATATAATCCTAAAATAATACCTCATACTGGTCCATATTAAGGGGAGCGTCTGGGGGGGTATTTTTGATGAATATTTTTAATTCCTCGAAATTCACTTTATGGGCTCATCATACCAGGGATACAATGGGGTGTCACGTGGCGAGGTTAGTTTTTTAAAATTTAAATCCTCGCGCTGTCTGGCGGCCCTTTAAATATCTGGTAGTGTTGCCATACAGAGCGCTTTACGCGCCAAAATATGCATACATGAATCAGTGCTTTTATGTCCGTAATTTTTGCAATAGAGGATATTTTTTTACACAGGGTTAGAGTTACATTGACATTCATTACCAATACATTGTCATCGGAGAGCAGAATCGATGGGCGATCGATAAATTTAGTTTTCCTTCGTTTTCTCAAAACAGGGTCACACGCGCATTTATTTGATATTTCTAAGTTATTTATGGACCTAGCACAAACATAAAGATAGCGTTGGAAAGAGAAAAAAATTAGCTATAAATGCTAGTGATCAGAATCTGGATAAACATCATCAAAATGTTTATATAAATTTTCTAAGTTTAAACTTTGAAACAAAAAAAAAAAAAAAAAAAAAAAAAGGAAAAGTAATCTCTAGGAATACACTTATTTTGTATGCCCGTTCCAGTGGTGTTTTTATTTTTGAGCTATCTAAACTCTAAATATGCTTTTTTTCAATTTCAAAATTTTGAAATTTTTGAAAAAAAATTCATAATTTTTTTTTTCAACAAATCTTCACCAAAACTGTACATGATGTTCCTACTCAAGGTACACATCACCTATGAGAAAATGGTGATCCTCTGATAATATCTTAGAACATGGCAGACGCTCCCCTTAACGGAGATACGAGGGATCATTGGAACTTTCACGCGTATACATGGAAATAATTTATTTATTTTTTGCTAAAATCGGTCGAAACAAAAGTGTGAAAAAGTCCACATCATATTTCATATATGAATATTTATGAGAATGAGTAAAGAAGGATAATTTCTATTTAGAAATGTAACGACATTTGTTTAGTTTCATTGATTTTAATAATATACGTACATTAAAATCGCCAGGAACTGAACTCTTATTAGGCCCCTTTCACACGTATCGACTTTTCGCCGTCCGCCGTCCACGACACGACGTCGTGCCTTCAAATAACCACGGGAGTCTATTGCCGCTATCACACGTACCGACCACGGTCGGGAACAGCTAAACGCCGTTCACGACCGACGTTGTCATCCCGGCGTCCATTTAAAAACGGCACGGCGAAGCGCCGTGGATGGCGCGAAGTGTACACAGGACTCAATGGACTTGTTCAGACATGATGACCTTTCGCCGTCTAGACTAGACGGCGACACGTGTCGGTACGTGTGAAAGCGGCCACAGTGTTGTCTCCTGATCACATACCTGTGCACACTACTGCTCGCCATTGATAATGGAGGACGTGGGTATAGAACTGTTGATTTGCCTGGTTCAAGACAGGCCGGTCTTCTGGGACCAAAGCCTTGATGCTTACAAGTCCAAAACAGAAACCACCGCAGCCTGGAGAGAAGTCTGTAATCACCTGAACCCAGAATTTGAGTCTACGAGTGACGATGCAAAGAACAAATATGATGAGTACCTTTCAAATCAATATATTGTGCAAGGCTTGTCCTGTGTCGATCAAGACACTGTTTAATTGTGTTTTTGTGTTATGTGCTTGTGTGTTTATGATTCCTTTGTGTTTGCGTGTGTGGGTATTCGTGTGGGAGTGTGTATGTGTGCATGCGTGCGTGCGTGCGCGTGTATGTGAGTGTGTGACTGTGAGTGCGTGCTTGTCTGAGTGAGTGAGAGTGAGTGAGTGTGTGTGCGCGCGCGCGTGTATGTGTGTGTGTGTGTGTGTGTGTGTGTGTGATGTTTCAACTATCAGTATACTTGCCCTCACCACAGGAATAAGGAATATATTGAACGCAGAAACAATAGTCATTAACATATTTGTTTATACATGTTTTTATTCCCAAACTTTATGCTGGAACTCATAAAATAGATGTTCATGTGCGAGTATGTATTTTATCATAAGTATTTACGTACATTTAGAGTAAATACTTTATACATGTTTAATTTAATATTGTGTTATCATTTATCACAAGTAACAACAGTTAATTTATTTCAAGAGTATTATCAACCTGAGATTATCACATAGCCTAATGATAAACAAAAATAAATTTGATGTTTTCTGTGTTTCAAATAAATATTAAAATAACATTGATATATTTCTTTAATTAATGTAACAGCTAGTCTTTCTGTTGGTGATATAGCGTCTCTCATCTTGCTATCCTGCTTGCAAAGTAGAGGATTCAACCTATTAAGGAGCTCCTCAAATGATCCAATACTCATTCTAAAGTAATTGAAAAACATTTTTTCATCCCTTCTGAGCTCTTCCTACAGTCACAAAAGCTCCAGCCACTGGCCTGGCAACATTTACTCGATGAACCCACTTTCTGCCTTGTGAACGTGTTTTTTTTTCTTTTTAGATATAGGTAATACAGGTAGAGCAAGTGGTCCTGTGTATCCATGGCGGGACAATGGAGGCAACTGGTGTAATATCAGGAAGAGGAGAGGACGGCACATGGTCGTGTCGTTATGTGGACGGCCTCGGCCGTCCACACAACGGCGCTCTCTCTGGAATGCACGACGTCGTGTCGTAGACGGTAGACGGCGAAAAGCCGATACGTGTAAAGGCGGCCTAAGGCCGCTTTCACACGGATCAACTTTTCGCCGTCCGCCGTCCACGACACGACGTCGTGCTTTCAAATAATCACGGGTGTCTATAGGCCGCTTTCACACGTACCGACCACGGTCGTGAACGGCGTTCAGCCGTTTACGACCGCCGTTGTCATCACGGCGCCCATTTAAAAACGGCACGGCGAAGCGCCGTAGATGACGCGAAATGTACGCAGGACTCAATTGACTCGTTCAGACATAACGACCTTTCGCCGTCTAGACTAGACGGCGACACTACTTTAGATGTCTCCTGATCATAGACCTCTGTACACTATTGCTCGCCAGTGATAATGGAGGACGTGGATATAGAACGGCCGAAGCTGCCCACACAACGGCGCTCTCTCTGGAATGCACGACGTCGTGCCGTGGACGGCGGACGGCGAAAAACCGATACGTGTGAAAGCGGCCATAGAATCTTTTGGTTATTTGAGAGAACGACGTCGTTCCGTGGACGGCGCACGGTGAAAAAGTCGATACGTCTGAAAGGGGCTTAAGAGTAAAGGCGGTGTCACACAGGGTAAGTTCCTCCCAACATGTTGCTCGTTTTTGTTGGCGGTTGGGCAAAATGAACAACCACCAACAAGATTTGGTGGATCGGGAAGGATGGACAACGGTTGGTTGGTTGGTTGGTTGGGAGAACTCGGGGTCAAATGACATTCGTGCTATAAGCTGTAAATGTAAATTGTAAATCAATCATCGTACATAATTACTCAGATTGTCAACTGTAAAACTCCAAAAACTGACGTACATGTGCAAATATGTGTTTGTGATTTATTTGTCCAATGTGTAAAGTTATTTATAAATCTCAACTGACTGTGATGGTATGCTGGGCGGAGTCTGTGCCTGGCGCGAGGTAAACAAACTTGTTATGGCGCTTCCGCAGTCGTAGCACATGCTTCATTATGTGCAATGCAGCAGCACAATCTTCTACAACCTCAATATCCTTCCGATTCATGGTAAAGTGGCTGGAAAGATGCTGGCGTGGTGTTTATTGTTGTTGGAGCGCGGCGTCAACACAACAGTTCAGGGTCAGTACTCAGTACAGTGTGATGCACAACATTGTTGTTTGGCGATATCACCAACAAGCAACATGTTGGGAGAAATTTGCCCTGTGTGACGCCGCCTTTACACCGTCTGCTAAAATGGCCAAGACAGTGACCCTAACATGCTCGTTGAACACGTATAAGCACGAGTGACTGCCTGGAAACCAAGCTTAATGTTTGTCTCATGCTTTCAGAGGCCCAGAAAAGTAATTTATCTCTCTCTCTCTCTCTCTCTCTCTCTCTCTCTCTATATATATATATATATATATATATATATATATATATATATATATATATATATATATATATATATATATATATATATATATATATATATATATATATATATATATATATATATATATATATATATATATATATATATATATATATATATATATATATATATATATATATTTTTTAGCTTAAAGGAGAGGACGCCAGGAGCAAGAGCCCGGCGTGTTGAATGGCCGACACTATCAAAACAGACACACTCACACCAACTAGTTGCACTTGGCGCGTGAGAACATTGATCTTGGTATTACAAAAGCAGCACTGAAATGTATCAGCATAGTAATGTAACTCTTGAAATACACGTTGAGTCTTGATATGCACCTTGATTAGTGAAGACATTATTCAGTAAAATATGCAATATATGTTTAAGATTCAGCCATAACGTATTTCGAACGAAAATGAATCTGAATGCTTGTTAAGGAAATGCCCACTCTGAAAAACTACCAAGTTTGGAAAAGTCGAAGATTGATCTAAAGTCATTATGATCCATTAAATGATGTCAGAAGCTAAGAGAGTGGCTGTACAAACAATCTCTGAAAATAACTGGTGAAGAGAAACCCACAGCATTACATCAAGAGGCAACTCGTTGAGAGGTGGCGAATAACTGGTTTCCACGTCTTGCTTCGTTTAGGCCGAAGGCCATTTTCACAGATTCATACATAATTAGCAAAAATATTTTTATAGAAGTCTAGTTGTAATATTTTTGGCGAAGTGATAACTCAGTTTTTTGTTTTTTATTTAAGCAAAACATGTCACTAGTGGGAGTAGGTATGGAGACACCTACCGAAACGGGCGTAAGCCACTCCCTGTGGGGTATTATATACGAGAAACGAGGAGGGTACTGCAAGCCATCCAAGGACCGTTCCCGTGTCCTCACTTTCCGTTTCCCTATTGTCTCATTAACACCAGAGTAGTTCAGCATGCTCTCTAAAGACAGATTCTCTTACTTTCCACACCACACTACATAGACGCTACATACACACCACTTCCTCATTTTTTTTATTTTTTTTTCAAAATTAAAAATGGCTAACATAAGCACAGCATCGGTGTCCCCGTCTTGAAGGGGGGGGGGCAACAAATGCCCCCAGAGTGGACTCAACTTTCGGCCCTAGACCCAAGAGGTGTCATGATACCTCTTACTCTATCTTTATAAACTTCTGCAACATTCTCGGTCTTCGTTCTAATTTTCATTCTGTGGAGCACCATCTCTCCTCTTAACCTCACCTTCTCTTCCTCACCGAAACACAGGTTTCTGAGGCTACTGGCGGCAATCTTTACTCTGTTCCCTCCTATTTTCTCTATCCTAAATTTCAATCCAAAGCTGGATGTTGCGTCTACGTGCGCAACAACATCACTTGCTCTCGTGCCCACGACCTTGACACTTTTGAATTTTTCACCATCTGGCTAAGACTTAATTGTCACTCTGTTACTAAATACGTCTGTGTTGTTTATCTTTCATCTAACTCTACTAACTATGTAAAATTCTTTGACTATTTGAGCTCTAAAGTGGAGCACATCTTGACTCACTCTCCCTTCGCTGAAATCTCCACTCACACAGCTCTCTTGGACAGAGTAGAGTCAAAGGCTCTTTGCCTCATCAACTCCCCTCCTCATACTGACAGTCTTCTACTTCTTAAATTCCGCCGCCAAGTTGCATCTCTTTCTATCTTCTATCGATATTTTCATGCTGACTGCTCTTCTGAACTTGCTAACTGCATTCCTCCCCCTCCCCCCCCACTCGTATTTCCTCCTGCCTATGACTTGACCTCTTTGAAGAGGAGTGTATCTAGTAACATCTCTCCACTCGAAATTGACCTCTCTTTTGGTCACTCTTTACTTCATCTTTTATAGGAGCAGTGATAAGCGGGCTTTTTTCTTCACTCTTTTTGTTTTTCTTGAGCTGCTTCCTTTGTTTAAAAAAAAAAAAAACATATAATGCTTTTGAAAATCATTTTATTTTTTTGGATATAAAATTTAAAGTGATATTCCTCTGGCGATCAGCAAAATGCTAGATTTATCAATGCAAATTAAATTAGTTCGAGTGTTGGGTCAGTATCAAAAGCGTTTCACGTCAAGTAGTCTTCTTACGGACTGGCTTAGCTTACGATGTAACAAACTCATTCAACTCATAGATTGCATAGTCGATACTTATACAAAAGAACCAAGATGCTGCTTCCAGTCACGTGTGCTCCCTTTCTTACTCAAGACTGAGACATGGACAGTAAGTAGTGACTTGAAGACACGAATAAGCTCCTATGATGAAAAAAAGTTCTTCGCAGAATCATGAGCTATCGTTTGAAAGACTATCTAATTGGCGATTATTACGTGAGATTGAGTCGAGGCTTAACGTGCATAGTCCGCATGCGGCAAGGGGGTGCCCATAAAACTCGTGACTTGAATTAGTGAATTAGTAAGTGGATCCTGCTGGGATGTCCTTATAATGGGAAGGGTACCTGTAGGATATCTGTTCAAGAGGACCTCCAGGAAGGGCGTCGTAGGTTAGGGAAGGCTACTCTTCCCCCAGCTTATGCGTTTAATAATTGACTGATGCGTCAATTCATTGGCCTTTACATTTTTTTTTCGTTTGTTCTTATTATAAGACATGTGATCTGCAGGCGTTGTGCTCTTATGAGTTTTTAATAGTATTACGAATTATGTTTAAGGGGAGCGTCTGGGGGGGTATTTTTGATGAATATTTTTAATTCCTCGAAATTCACTTTATGGGCTCATCATACCAGGGATACAATGGGGTGTCACGTGGCGAGGTTAGTTTTTTAAAATTTAAATCCTCGCGCGGTCTGGCGGCCCTTTAAATATCTGGTAGTGTTGCCATACAGAGCGCTTTACGCGCCAAAATATGCATACATGAATCAGTGCTTTTATGTCCGTAATTTTTGCAATAGAGGATATTTTTTTACACAGGGTTAGAGTTACATTGACATTCATTACCAATACATTGTCATCGGAGAGCAGAATCGATGGGCGATCGATAAATTTAGTTTTCCTTCGTTTTCTCAAAACAGGGTCACACGCGCATTTATTTGATATTTCTAAGTTATTTATGGACCTAGCACAAACATAAAGATAGCGTTGGAAAGAGAAAAAAATTAGCTATAAATGCTAGTGATCAGAATCTGGATAAACATCATCAAAATTTTTATATAAATTTTCTAAGTTTAAACTTTGAAGAAAAAAAAAAAAAAAAAGGAAAAGTAATCTCTAGGAATACACTTATTTTGTATGCCCGTTCCAGTGGTGTTTTTATTTTTGAGCTATCTAAACTCTAAATATGCTTTTTTTCATTTTCAAAATTTTGAAATTTTTGAAAAAAAATTCATAATTTTTTTTTTTCAACAAATCTTCACCAAAACTGTACATGATGTTCCTACTCAAGGTACACATCACCTGTGAGAAAATGGTGATCCTCTGATAATATCTTAGAACATGGCAGACGCTCCCCTTAAGACATATTACATTGTTTGAGTTCTGCAAACATTTAAGGCTGACTCAGTACCATATTAGTTAAGGCATCAGGTAGTTGACTTTCCAACTATGATGACGGGCATCAAGCTGCACGGTCATATCGTGTCCTAATATCTGACTGCTAGGTTCACATAAAAACAAGGCTCTCACGATCAGATCCTCCAGTTGTTTGACTGTGTTTGCAGTTGAAGATTATCTCAATAATTGATTAACAAGTGCGTTTTCTTTTGTTTATGAATTAACTTGGTGTGAATGGTATCTGCAGCAAAAGAAAAATAATATAGTTTCCAGTCGAGACATGTAACTTCAGATGTATTCCCCCTTGAGTTTATCAGGGCTCGGCTCGACTTGTTTTTGTGGTAAACCCAGTTGGTATTGGCCGCCAGGGAATGAGTGACCCAGGTCTTCAGGGCACAGCAGCTTTGATAGGCAAGTGACTGTGTTCTTGTTCATTTCTTTTCTTTCCTATTATTGTTAACATGCCTGGAGCCGACAAAAGATAAATCCTGAAGAGAGGATTTTGAGAACAAACACTGCTTGAATAAGAGAGAGAGAGAGAGAGAGAGAGAGAGAGAGAGAGAGAGAGAGAGAGAGAGAGAGAGAGAGAGAGAGAGAGATGAGATAAGGATAAAAAATGAGGCAGGTAAAGTATATATATAAACGTAAAATATATTGTATATTATCTATTTTACACTTAAATTCCGTGATCATGAATAGTTTCAGCCATGCCTTCAAAATGTAGATCTTTCTGTAATATGAATGATTTGAAAATTTAGATGAAAACCAGCAATTCAACAGAATAGGCTTATATAACATGAGGCGATTAAAACTTCCAGTCAACAACAGGGTGGAGCATTTTGGCCTTGTTGATGAATGGAAAGAAGATTTCTGTTGTTGGGAAAAGATTGTTAATAAATTGTGGGGTTGGAAAGCAGAACTGTACGAGTGTACATGCAGTAAAAAAATTTTTTTTACAGTAAAGGAAACAGCTCAAGGGCAAAAAGAAAAAAAAAACTGTCATGAAAAAAAAGACCGCAAATCACTGCTCCTATAAAAAAAAAAAAAAAGAGTGAGACGAGTGGCCAAAAGAAAGGTCAATTTCGGGAGAGGTGTCCTGATACCCACCTCTTGAAAGAGTTCAAGTCGTAGGCAGGAGAAAATACAGATGAAGGAAGATTGTTCCAGAGTTTACCAGCGTGAGGGATGAAAGAGTAAATATGCTGGTTAACTCTTGTATAAGGGATTTAGACAGTATAAGGATGAGCTTGATTAGAATGTTGTGTGCAGCGGGGTCGCGGGATGGGGGGGAGGCATGCAGTTAGCAAGTTCAGAGGAGCAGTCAGCGTGAAAATAGCGATAGAAGATGGAAATAAATGTAATATGGCGGCGGAATTTAAGAGGGAGAAGATTGTTAGTTAGAGGAGATGAGTTGATGAGACGAAGATCCTTAGACTCTACTCTGTCCAAGAGAGCTATGTGTATGGAGCCCCCCCACACGTGAGATGCATACCCCATACGAGGGCGTATGGATAGCAACTCTACGGAGGAAAAGAAGTGGCGGAAACGATACAGAACGCCCAACCCCGCGGAAGCTGATTTAGTGAGAGGAGACATGTGAAGTTTCCAGTTAAGATTTTGAGTTAAGGATAGACCGAGGATGTTTAGTGTAGAAGAAGGTTAAGTTAGTGGAAGGTTTGAGACGGAGTGATTTAGCTTTCTACATAATTGAAAAACTTTGGAGCTATGTATACATAAATTTGATGACTTAATCAACTCACATTCATATTCCGTTAACATATATAACGGGTCATAGATTTCTTAAGTATATTTAAGTATGGTAATATATGTCTTATTAATTTGGAGTACTATAAAAAAAAAAAAGTCGGTTCCACGAGAACTGGCATAAATTTTCCTTCAGGGGTGTACTCGCAGACTTGGTATCATTGCATGGGTGATGGTACTGCGCGCTCATTGGCCAATTCTCAACTTGTTCTGATGCGCATAAAATTGACTTTGTATTCTTACCAAAACCCTTTGTGAGCTGTAAGGTAATAGATTGCACCGATAAAAACTAATGCAATAATTTTTTTTGTTGATAAGTATGTGCCTTTTGAACTATTATAAAATAATCTGAAACGACATTCATAAGAAAGCTAAGTCAGAACTGCACGTAAACGGACAATGTCCAGCGAATGAAGCGACTGTTGATGCTCATCATCATCATCATTGTCGTTCAAAGTCCATATTTTCCCATTTAAAGTGCTAGACCTTTTTTACTACTTTTTACTGCTACAAAGTGCTAGGCTACAGTTTAATTAACTCGTTTTTTTGTTAGATTTTTTGGTATATTTTTAGGCCTGGCTTAGTACTAACATAATATGTAGTGATGCTACGAAGTCATAACGTAAACATTGGCCTAAGGCAAGAACCTTCTCATTTCTCTCATCGCCATTGTTCCTGAAATATGTTTCTAATATTTGTGGGTGATAAACTAATAAATAGCCACAAGGAAGAGCGATTATAAGAATAACTACATTTATATATCAAAAGCTATGTGGTGATAAACTAATAAATAGCCACAAGGAAGAGCGATTATAAGAATAACTACATTTATATACCAAAAGTGTTGATTTTAAGAGGTAACAGAGAACGAGAGATAGTAGGCTATATCATGGCAAACGAAATTGCCCCAGCTTAGATCTAGTAAACAACAGCCAATGAGCGGCCTGGAGACTGTCACTCAAGCAATGACGCCAAGCCCGCGAGTCCGCCCCTGAAGGAAAATCTATGCCAGTTCACGTGGAACCGACTATAATCTCCCACACCTATTAATTACTGGAGTGTATTAGAGAATAAAACTAAATTTCAGAGCAGTAATAATAATTGAGTGTGTGTTTGAGGGTGTCCTCTTATACACTAAACGGACAGTAAATAGTTAAAATGAAGGAGGACATAATGAAAACGGAGCTGCAGTATACCGTATATCAAACAATGGAAGTAAAAGTGGCGGAAAGACTTTATTCATATCGGCGATTATTCTGGTTCCACTGTGCAAGCGGTGGGCAGCGTGGAGTGGGGGATTTTTTTTTTTTTTTTTTTTTTTTTTACGTTGATTGCCTATTGCGCCGGTAGGCATCTTCCCGGTGGGGCCTGATGGTCGGCCCAAGGCTTCTTCCAGGTGGGGCCTGATGGTCGGCCCAGCCCGTTCTGGCGCAGGCGAGTGTTTATAGTGGCGCCATCTTGCATTGGCTCATGCTGCCCCCCGAAACTCGTTCTTGATTCGCTTGGACGGCTTCCTCTAGAGTCCGGGTTGATGGGTGGTCTTCAGGACAGCATGTGGGTAGTTTTAAGCCACTCGGCGGTGACTGAAAAATCCGAGTGGTAGCGTGGGGATTCGAACCCGCGTCGTCCATCACGCGGTGAATGTGGGCCCAGTACGCTACCACCTACGCCACCGCCTACCCAAATGCTGGGAACGGGTCCGGCATTAACTCAGTAGTGAATGAACAACGATCCTTTTTACTTTTAATGTATTTCTTGTGAATTAGAAAGCATACAAACACAGCTGGAGCCCTCTCATATATTCATGGACATTCTTCTTTCTTTCTTCTTTTTTTCTTTTTCTTAATCTTATTATTATTATTCTTAAACTTCGTCTTCTTCTTCTCCTTTATATTCTTGTTCTTGTTCTTCTGTTTTTATCTTCTTATTTTTCTTAATCTTCTTAATGTCCTTCTGATTGTAGTTTTTTTTTCTTCTTCTTCTTCTTCTTCTCCTTCTTCTTCTTCTTTTTCTTCTTCTTCTCCTCTGTCTTTTTTTGTTCTTCATTTCGTTTACTTCTCCTCGTCCTCCTCCTCGTCCTCGTCCTCCTCCTCCTCCTCCTCCTCCTCTTCCTTCTCTTCCTCCTCCTCCTCCTCCTCCTCCTCCTCCTCCTCCTCTTCTTCATGTCTGACCCTAATTCCCTGTAATAATTTCTGCCACTTAGTCTGATTGCATAAAGAGCGAGATAACTTTCTGGTTATTGATGGCTATATTAATTAATCTGCGGAGCTTTTGACCCCAAAAATTAAACCAATATCTCAACAAACCGCCGCCAAGCAAACCCCTTTCCCCCTCTCCACACACATCGAACATCTGTCTGTCAGTCTGCCTATATGTTTATCTGTTTCTATGTGCATGTGTTGTCTATTTGTATGTCACTGTCTGCCTCGTTGTTCTATTTCTTTCTGTTTTGTTAGTCTGAGTTAGGTAGATATCTGTGTGTGTGTGTGTGTGTGTGTGTGTGTATATATATATATATATATATATATATATATATATATATATATATATAGAGAGAGAGAGAGAGAGAGAGAGAGAGAGAGAGAGAGAGAGAGAGAGAGAGAAAAAAAAATTGGCGGGAGGGAGCGGTGAGCGGTGTCGCAATGTGCAGTGCAGTGCAGTTTGAGTGTTGGTGTACATGGGTGCAAGGGTATTTTTAGGAGTATATTTATTTAAATCCCTGTTATTATCATTTATTCAAACACACTAATTGTAATAGAAAATACATTCATATTGATAACAATATTGGTATTAATAATGAAAATGATAATGGTAATGAAAATCAACATTAATGATATTAACACAAATAATATTATTATTACTGTTGTTGCCTAATAATATTAATACTATTGATATTATTGGTACTATTACCATTTTTATGTTTATTAATACTATAAGTCGTTGTAATGCTATGATAATTATTATCATTATTATTTGCTAATAGTTTTCTTTAGTATGATGATGATGATGATTTTTATTATTATTATTATTATTATTATTATTATTATTATTATTATTATTATTATTATTATTATTATCATTGTCATTATTATTAATTATCATTATTTTTGTGATGAATATTATTTTAATTTTTGTTACTATTATTATTACCATTGGCTGATTATAATTTTCAATTGTGTATGATTATAAGAATTATGGTATTACTACTATACCTACTACCATAACTACTATTACTATAATAGTACTATTGCTGATGATGATGCCACTACAGCTGCTCCTACAACTACTAATAATAATAACAAAAAATCAGAAGTAATATAATAATAATATGTATAATAATAAAGTTGAAAGCACAAAATGCATTACTATTTATTCACTTATTTTTTATCCAATTTACCCATTTCCCTTGGTCACTCTTGTTCTCATCGCAAGTGCAGTCATAATTATTTACCCACTCATTCTATGTGTGTGTGTGTGTGTGTGTGAGAGAGAGAGAGAGAGAGAGAGAGAGAGAGAGAGAGAGAGAGAGAGAGAGAGAGAGAGACTTCCTCCTTTGAAAATAATCTAGTTACCGCTGAATTGTGAAAGGGAATGGGAGAGGAACCGCGCGTGGAAGAGAATGAGAGATCCTCCTCGTGACGTCATTGACGTCATGCGCGTCGGTCGACCTTACTTATTTCGATCTTGGGCGGGTGGAGGCAGGTGTCTATGTCGTAGATTACGGAGGAGAGACTTGCGAAATTTCGTCAGATTTAACTAATATCGGTCTTGAAGGGTGGGCAGATTCAACTGGGCGAGTGCGCTCTCGTAGGTGGTGTATGTTTTGCCCAGAATTTGTCTGCAAGCCCGGTTTTGAATTCTTTATAGTTGGTACTGTTGAGACTTATTAAGGGAGGACACCCAAGCAGGGGAGGCGTTGAGGAGTTTAGGGAGGAAGGAGGAGGTGTTCCAAGGGACTTCATCCGCCCCAACATGAAGAGTTAGTCAGAAGCCGCCCTGACGATGTTAGTGGCGTGTTTCCTCCAGCGCAGCTTGCTGTCCAAAGCGACTCCAAGCAGTTTGGTGGACTGTACGACCTACAACGGGTGAGGAACCACTATCAGACAAGAGTGGGATGGCGGTGGTGGAGGTGTGAAAATGCATGACCACCACCGTCTCCGACATATCTTTTCCCCCGCACAGTTACTATGGGCCTTGTCCACCCTCGTATGGAGTATGCATCTCACGTGTGGGGGTGCTCCACACACACAGCTTCTTGGACAGAGTAGAGTCTATGGCTCTTGGGCTCATGAATCCCTCTCCTCTTACTGACAGTCTCCAACCTCTTAAATTCCGCTGGCATGTTGCCTCTCTTTCTATCTTCTATCAATATTTTCATGCTGACTGCTCTTCTGAACTTGCTAAATACATTCCTTACCCCCTCCCGCGGCCCCGCTGCATACGACTTTCTATTCGAACTCATCCCTATACTGTCCAAATTCCTTATACAAGGGTAAACCAGGATCTTCACTCATTCATCCCTCACGCTAGTAAACTCTGGAACAATCTTCATTCACCTGTATTTACTACTGTCTACGACTTAAACTCTTTCAAGAGGAGAGTATCAGGACATATCTCCTCCCGAAATTGACCTGTCTTTTGGCCACTGCTCTTGATATATATATATATATATATATATATATATATATATATATATATATATATATATATATATATATATATCTATATATTTATTTATTTATTTATTTATTTTTTTACGTTGTTGCCTATTGCGCCGGTAGGCATCCTCCCGGTGGGGCCTGATGGTCGGCCCAAGGCTTCTTCCAGGTGGGGCCTGATGGTCGGCCC
Organism: Eriocheir sinensis; assembly: GCF_024679095.1. Lineage (NCBI taxonomy): Eukaryota > Metazoa > Arthropoda > Malacostraca > Decapoda > Varunidae > Eriocheir > Eriocheir sinensis. The sequence goes on along the minus strand of NC_066511.1, from coordinate 710,729 downwards.
AGCCCGTTCTGGCGCAGGCGAGTGTTTATAGTGGCGCCATCTTGCATTGGCTCATGCTGCCCCCCGGAACTCGTTCTTGATTCGCTTGGACGACTTCCTCTAGAGTCCGGGTTGATGGATGGTCTTCAGGACAGCATGTGGGTAGTTTTAAGCCACTCGGCGGTGACTGAAAAATCCGAGTGGTAGCGTGAGGATTCGAACCCGCGTCGTCCATCACGCGGCGAATGTGGGTCCAGTACTCTAACTCTTCGCCCCCCGCCAACCTTATATATATATATATATATATATATATATATATATATATATATATATATATATATATATATATATATATATATATATATATATATATATAAGCAGTGATTTACGGGCTTTTATTCTATTAGTGTTTTCTATTTCTTTTGTCCTTGAGCTATTTCCTTTGCTGTAAAAAAGACGTCTTGTTAGTGTTGATGGTTACGTGGTTGTTTTGCGTCCAGCTCTGCAGTCGGCACAGAATATCTTGTTGGGGCGTGTAGTCAGGGGCTGTGTTGCCGATGGTGATGCCCACTGTAGAGTCATCCACATACTACCAGCGGTGAGGAGCGTCCAGCAGTGCGTTATTTATGAGGACGAGGAAACACAGAAGAACCATGCGCGTACCTTGGGGCACCCCAGCAGAGAGGAGCTGGAGGGTGAGGTAGTCATGATGACGCACCGCTTGAAGACGCTCAGTGAGGAAGTGGGCCAGCCAGGATGTCAGGTGGGAGGGGAGACCGATGATTATGGCTTTGGTGATAACGGTGAAGTGGTCAACTAGATCGAAGGCTTTCCGGAAGTCAATGAAGGCAAGAGCAGTGGATCTTTTTTTTTTGTTTGTTTGTTTTTTGTTTTTGTTTCGAGGTTTTCATGAATGAAATACAAAAAAAAAAAAATGAAGAGACAGTATGCTGAGGAAGGTGTGTGGGGGGAGGTGCAGGAGAGAGAGAGAGAGAGAGAGAGAGAGAGAGAGAGAGAGAGAGAGAGAGAGAGAGAGAGAGAGAGAGAGGAGGTAGTTTTTTTGTGTGTGTGGGTAAGTCACCTCGGCCTGATCACAAGTTTGACACGCAATTTCCAGCAAGTACCCTCCCGACAAGAGCAAGCTCTGGATATTTTCTGGGTACTGCCAGGACCTCCACACACCCCATCCTCCTTGCTCAAGGGGGAACAGTAACCCTTCCTTGTCAGCGGAAAAATCCCGGCCGAGCGGGGTTCGAGCCTCCGCCTGTTAGGCCGAGAAGTTGGCAACGCAGAGTTTTTAACTACTGAGCTACGGAGCGGTGTGTGTGTGTGTGTGTGTGTGAGAGAGAGAGAGAGAGAGAGAGAGAGAGAGAGAGAGAGTGTGTGTGTGTGTGTTTGAAATAGAGCATGCAGAGCGCACATGATCTGGGTATTACAATCACCATTAATATTTCACAGCGGCGCAAATTGACAGCAAATCTATTAAATTCCAGGTCTTATTTTCTGGATTTTCATGTTAGGAGCAATGGTGTCGTCAGAGTATAGGTGTACAATATCCACTAGAAATGATAATACTTTCTTATTGTCAAAGGGTACATATTCGTCTTCCTTTTTTCATTGCATCAGGTTTTTCGAAGGTTGGCTGCAATAAATGATTTTATTCTCTTTAAGAATCGTAACAGCAATACTAAGAATCGGTCGAGTGTATGAAAGCATCACAGTCTGGGATTTGACCAAATTTCACAACTCAACGCTGGACGCTACATAACTCATAACCTCTGACCTTACTGTCATTCTGAATATAGTAGAAGAAACTTGGCCTTTAATGCCTAAAAAAAATTATTTCTCAACCGAACAACTCGTCACAATCGCCCAAATATATTTCCCCTAATTTTCAATAACAATCAGCTGTCTCATTCTACATTAAACATCCTCGTTCTGTCCTTAACTCAAGATCATACTTGGAAACTTCATATCCCACTTTTTGGTAAATCACCTTCTCTGAGGTTAGGGGTTCGTTATCGTCTCCATTAGTTTTCTCACTTTCAGATGATATTCATATACAAGGGCCTTTTCCGGATGGACTATCCATCCTATATGTGGGGGGTTCTAGCCTTCAGCTAAAGGAGTTTTGTCTCATTTGCTCTCCTCGTTTTTCTGCCAGTCTTCTATCTCTTATACACCGCTGCAATGCTGCCTCTCTATCTTTGCAGGAGTTAGCCAGCATCTTCAATCCGAGAATTGCTGGTTCTAGGTACCAGAAACCAAAGCTGCTCCGTTGGACTTGGTATAGCAATGCTGGAGGTGTAGGCTAGGAAATTGACCTCATCCTTGTAAGCACTGGATTGTTTCTGTAATAGACAAATAATCCCGAGTGGAATAGCAAAGGCGACGCACACACAGTTCGTGACTCGAGAAAATCTAAGGATCTTTCAATAAGGTACCTAGGCTGGAAAAGAGCGCCCGTATCGGGATTTGCTCGGAGGGACGTCCGAATTTAGTGTCGTTGGGTGGGCGACGCGACGCGCCCCCTCGGCATTTGTCCTTATTTATTGATATATTTATTATTTAATTATTTTATCCCTCTCGGTGATAAACTGCAAAAGCATCGCTTCGTCACCATATCTTCCTGCCTGCGACTTAAACTCTTTCAGGAACAGAAAATCAGTACTTACTTTTTTTAGCAGTTATATTCACACTACTTATGTTGTTTTACAGTAGTAGAGCTTAGCAGACTCATGTTTTTTTACCCTTAAGCATCTTTTGTTGCTTAAAAAAAAACTATACACATGGTGTTCTCTCTTTTAGAATTAAGGGGACAAAACATTGGTGTCGTCCGTTAATGCAGTTTATTAGTTACAACGATGATGGATTGTAGAAGAACCATTCAAGGCAGTGTCCATTCAGGAGGATGTCCATTAGCTATGTCTATTGTTAGATATTTTTATTTGTGTGTGTGTGTGTGTGTGTGTAAGAGAGAGAGAGAGAGAGAGAGAGAGAGAGAGAGAGAGAGAGAGAGAGAGAGAGGATTTATTATGAAGGACTAGTATTGTTACAGAGAATACTCATTACAGTTGCCACGGGCACAATCTGGCTGGAGGAAGAACGTGTTGCAGTCGGCAAACAGCACGTTATGGCCGCCGCATTAATATTGTTTCGGAAAATGATAGATGTTTCTGGTGCCGGATAACACACTCTAGTCCGGCCTGGCGGACATAATCTTATACAAACTATAGCAGTTTATCTTCAGACCGCAAACTGGTATTGTTGTGTTGAAATGATCTCGAGGTATATACCTTTTCACCCTCAAATTAAAAAGGTTCAATTTCAAATTCAAAAAGTTGAATTTCAAATTTAAAAAGTTGAATTTCAAATTAAAAAATTTGTTCAAATCAAAAAAGTTGAAAATCAAATTAGAAAAGTGGAATTTCAAATTAAAAAAAAAGTTGAATTTCAAATTCAAAAAGTTGAAATAAAAAATTTTAAAAGTTGGATTTCAAATAAAAAAAAATTGAAATTCAAATTAGAAAAATTGAATTTAAAATTAAAAAAGTTGAAGTTCAAATAAAAAAAACTTGAAGTTCAAATAAAAAAAACTTGAAGTTCAAATTAATAGATGAAGTGCAAGTCATAGAAAGAGATATATGTGCATACCTACATACATAAATTCGTGCATCCACAAACTTATATATATATATATATATATATATATATATATATATATATATATATATATATATATATATATATATATATATATATATATATATATATATATATATATATATATATATATATATATATATATATATATATATATATATATATATATATATATATATATATATATATATATATATATATATATATATATATATATATATATATATATATATATATATATATATATATATATATATATATATATAAATATATATATCTCTAAACCTCACCTTCTCTTCCTCACCGAAACACAGGTTTCTAAGGCTACTAACAGCAACCTCTACTCTGTTCCCTCCTCCTATCTCTATCCTAAATTTCAATCCAAAGCTGGATGTTGCGCTTACGTGCGCAACGACATCACTTGCTCTCGTGCCCACGACCTTGACTCTTCTGAATTTTCCACCATCTGGCTAAGACTTCATTGTCATTCTATTACTAAATACATATGTGCTGTTTATCTCTCACCTAACTCTACTAACTATGTAAAACTCTTTGACTATTTGAACTCTTAAAGTGGAGCGCATCTTGACCCACTCTCCCTTCGCTGAAATCTCCATCTTGGGAGATTTCAATGTTCACCACCAGCTTTGGCTTTCATCCTCTTTCACTGACTAGCCTGGTGAACAAGCCTACAACTTTCCTCTCCTTAACGACCTAGAGCAGTTGGTTCAGCACCATACTCGTATTCCCGACCGTCTTGGAGACAGGCCCAACATTCTAGACCTTTTCCTTACCTCTAATCCTTCTGCTTACTCTGTCAAACTGTTCTCTCCGTTGGGCTCCTCCGATCATAACCTTATTTCTGTATCCTGTCCTATCGCTCCTGTACATCCTCTGGACCCACCGAGGAGGCGATGCTTCTGGCATTTTGCTTCAGCTCGGTGGGACGACCTGAGGATGTACTTTTCCGATTTCCCGTGGAATGATTACTGCTTCCAGGAGAGAGACCCCTCTGTGTGTGCTCAACGCATCACAGAGGTGATTGTCTCTGGAATGGAGGCATACATTCCACGTACTTTCTCTAATCCTCATGCTAAAAAGCCTTGGTTTAATCATGCTTGTTCTCGTGCTATTAAAGATAGAGGGGCAGCTCACAAAAGGTTCGAGAGCCTTCGAACTCCCGCTAACTTTGATCTTTACATTTCAGCCCGGAATCGTGCCAAATCTATTCTTCGACTTACCAAAACTTCTTTCATTAATAGAAAATGTCAACAGCATGCTTCTTCTAATTCTTCCCGTGACTTCTGGAATCTAAAATCAAAAATGTCTCCTCCAATTTCACTTCTTCCTCTTTCCCTCCTCTTCTTAACCCTGATGGCAGCACTGCCGTCTCATCTGTCTCTAAAGCTGAACTCTTTGCTCAAACTTTCTGTAAGAACTCCACCCTGGACGATTCTGGGCATATTCCTCCTATTCATCCCCCTTTGACTCCTTTATGTCTGTTATTAAGATTCTTCCAAATGATGTTTTCTATGCCCTCTCTGGCCTCAACTCTCAGAAGGCTTATGGACCTGATAGAGTTCCTTCTATTGTCCTTAGAAACTGTGCTTCTGTGCTGACACCCTGCCTGGTCAAACTCTTTCGTCTCTGCCTATGAACATCTATCTTTCCTTCCTGCTGGAAGTATGTATGCCTTTGTACAGCCTGTGCCTAAGAAGGGTGACCGTTCCAATCCCTCAAACTACCGCCCTATAGCTTTACTTTCCTGTCTATCTAAAGCTTTTGAATCAATCCTTAACCGGAAGATTCAAAAGCACCTTTCCACGTCTAACCTTCTATCTGATCGCCAGTATGGATTCCGCAAGGGGTGTTCTACTGGCGATCTTCTTGCTCTCTTATTTCCGATTGGGGCAAGAAGAACCTGGTGTCCTTCAACGCCTCAAAAACACAGTTTCTCCACCTATCCACTCGACACAATCTTCCAAACAACTATCCCCTATTCTTTGACAACACCCAGCTATCACCTTCCTCAACACTAAACATCCTCGGTCTATCCTTAACTCAAAATCTCAACTGGAAACTTCATATCTCATCTCTTACTAAATCAGCTTCCTCGAGGCTGGGCGTTCTGTACCGTCTCCGCCAGTTCTTCTCCCCTGCACAGTTGCTGTCCATATACAGGGGCCTTGTCCGCCCTCGTATGGAGTATGCATCTCATGTGTGGGGGGGCTCCACTCACACAGCTCTTCTGGACAGAGTGGAGGCAAAGGATCTTCGTCTCATCAGCTCTCCTCCTCATACTGATAGTCTTCTACCTCTTAAATTCCGCCGCAATGTTGCCTCTCTTTCTATCTTCTATCGATATTTCCACGCTGACTGCTCTTCTGAACTTGCTAACTGCATGCCTCCCCCCCTCCCGCGGCCCCGCTGCACTCGACTTTCTACTCATGCTCATCCCTATACTGTCCAAACCCCTTATGCAAGAGTTAACCAGCATCTTCACTCTTTCATCCCTCACGCTGGTAAACTCTGGAACAATCTTCCTTCATCTGTATTTCCTCCTGCCTACGACTTGAACTCTTTCAAGAGGAGGGTATCAGGACACCTCTCCTCCCGAAACTGACTTATCTTTCGGCCACCTCTTTGGATTCTTTTTAGGAGCAGCGAGTAGCGGGCTTTTTTTTTTTATTAATGTTTACTTTTTTGTGCCCTTGAGCTGTCTCCTTTGCTGTAAAAAAAAAAAAAAAAAAAAAAAAAAAAAAAACAAGACCCTCTCATCAGGAAGTACACGTCTCCAGACTGGAGGCTGCAGAACCCTTAACCTCAGACCTTGCTATTATTTCCGATTGGGTCAGAAGGAACCTTGTGTCCTTCAATGCCTCAAAAACTCAATTTCTCCACCTATCAACTCGACACAATCTTCCAAACACCTATCCCCTATTCTTCGACAACATTCAGCTGTCACCGTCTTCAATACTAAACATCCTCGGTCTATCCTTAACTCAAAATCTCAACTGGAAACTTCATATCTCCTCTCTCGCTAAATCAGCTTCCTCGAGGTTGGGCGTTCTGTATCGTCTCCGCCAGTTCTATTCCCCCGCGCAGTTGCTTTCCATATACAGGGGCCTTGTCCGCCCTCGTATGGGGTATGCATCTAACGTGTGGGGAGGCTCCACTCACACAGCTCTTCTGGACAGAGTGGAGTCTAAGGCTCTTCGTCTCATCAGCTCTCCTCCTCCTACTGATAGTCTTCTACCTCTTAAATTCCGCCGCGATGTTGCCTCTCTTTCTATCTTCTATCGATATTTCCACGCTGACTGCTCTTCTGAACTTGCTAACTGCATGCCTCCCCCCCTCCCGCGGCCCCGCTGCACACGACTTTCTACTCATGCTCATCCCTATACTGTCCAAACCCCTTATGCAAGAGTTAACCAGCATCTTCACTCTTTCATCCCTCACGCTGGTAAACTCTGGAACAATTTTCCTTCATCTGTATTTCCTCCTGCCTACGACTTGAACTCTTTCAAAAGGAGGGTATCAGGACACCTCTCCTCCCGAAATTGACCTTTTTTTCGGCCACCTCATTTGATTCTTTTTTGGGAGCAGCGAGTACCGGGCTTTTTTTTATTATTGTTTTTTTTGTGTGTGTGTGTGTGTGCCCTTGAGCTGTCTCCTTTGTTGTAAAAAAAAAATATATATATATATATATATATATATATATATATATATATATATATATATATATATATATATATATAAATATATATATATATATATATATATATATATATATATATATATATATATATATATATATATATATATATATATATAATAAGTTTGTGGATGTATGCATTTATGTATGTAGGTATGCACATATATCTCTTTCTATGACTTGCACTTCATATATTAATTTGTTCAATTTTTTTTATTTTAACATCAACTTTTTTAATCTCAAATACGACTTTTCTAATTTGAATTTCAATTTTTTTTATTTGAAATTCAACTTTTTAAATTTGAATTTCAACTTTTTAAATTTGAAATTCAACTTTTTTATTTGAAATTCAACTTTTTTAATTTGAAATTCAACTTTTCTAATTTGAATTTCAACTTTTTTGGTTTGAACTTCAACTTTTTTAAATTTGAAATTCAACTTTTTAAATTTGAAATTCAACTTTTGTAAATTGAAATTCAACTTTTTTAACTTGAATTTCAACTTTTTTTAATTTGAGGGTGAAAAGGTGTCGATGAATAGCTTAAGCCTTTCATTTTGAAGTGTATTGTAATAAATTGGTTATGTAACGTTAACAAGATTCTATAGAACCTTGTTCGAATCCCAGTACAGGCATTCGGCATTCTTAACTCAATCAACTGTTCATTTTTGCATTGCGAGTTGATTGGTAAATTGATGTTAGAGAAAAGTGGTGAAATTCACTTGAGGAAACTCGGGTGCAGCAGATCGTCTTTTATCCCTAGATGTAGGGGTAATATACCTACTGGCCGTGTGATGTTATCTGATTTTTTTTTTTTTTTTTTTACAGATAAAGAAACAGCTCAAGGGCAACAAAAAAAGGTGTAAAAGAAAAGCCCGCTAAACGCTGTTCCTACAGAGACAAAAGTTATGAGCGGCCAGAAGAGAGGTTAATTTCGGGAGGAGAGGTGTCTTGATACACTCCTCTTGAAAGAATTCAAGTCAAAAGCAGGAATAAATATAGGCAAAGGAAGGCCGTCCCAGAGTTTACCAGTGTAAGGGATGAAAGAATGAAGATGCTGGTTAACTCTAGCATAATGGGTTTGGACAGTATAGGGATGCGCATGAGTAGAAATTCGTGTGGAGCGGGGCCGCGAGAGGAGGGGAGGCATGCAGTTAGCAAGTTCAGAAGAGCAATTAGCATGAAAATATCGATTAAAGATAGAAAGAGAGGCAACATGGCGGCGGACTGCGGACTTTAAGAGGTAGAAGACTTACAGTATGAGGAGGAGAGCTGATGAGACGAAGAGCCATAGATTCCACTTTGTCCAGGAGAGCTGTGTTGTTAGTGTTTGTTTGCTGTTTTTAAGTGTTTTTGTTTAAGTGAACAGACTTTAGCTTATAATTTTGCACTTAGTAAAACCAGGCATTTAGGAATATTATTATATTATTTTGCATTCATGGATGCCAGGCTATTATTTTGCAGTTAGGAATAATATGCTATTATTTTGCATACATGAATACTAGACTAATATTTTGCATTTAGGGATAATAGGCTATTACTATGCACTTAGGAACACTATGCTATTATATTACATTTAAGAACTCTAGGCTGTTATTTTTCATTTAGGAATACTAGGTTATTATTTTTCATTTAATAATACTATGCTATGAACTTGCATTTAGGAAAACTAGGCTATTAATTTGCATTTACGAAAACTAGGCTATTATTTTGCATTTAAGAATACTATGCTATTATTTTGCATTAGGAAACTAGGCTATTATCTTGCATTTAATTAACTAGGCTATTATTTTGTATTTAGGAATACTAAGCTATTATTTTCCATTTGGGAATACTAAGCTATTATTTTGCATTTAAGAAAACTAGGCTTATTTTGTAGTAACTTTTTTTTTTTAAGAGGAATTAATATACCTCTCGTGAAGTTTTATTTATCAATGATGCGTTTTTAATGGATACTGTGTGCTATATTGGCTATCACCTGGCCCAATTTATTATCTGCTATGATACACCACGTTCTTTATTGTTCCGTACGATAATCTTAATGTTTATCATATCATCGTCAGTGGGAAATACAATGGATAATGGGAAATAGTAACCACTGATATTAAGATTCAACGGACAGCATGCCGCCTCCATTCCTCTATAGTCCCTTGATAGAGAGAGTCCCAACAACCTAAGATTTCGACGCCATTATTGGCCCTGTTTTCGCCGCGCTTTTCAAACGCTAGCACACGCTCTCTTTTGTATTTCTGTTTCACAGCCATAAAATTGAGCACACTTGTGTCAGATCTGTACACCTTTCCCTAACAGCCAGCAGGGAGCCAGCAGCCAAAGAGCTCCGGGAAAATAAATAAGAGACGGTATGTGTCTACATCAACAGGTATCTCCATCCCACCATTACGCCCTTATACTTTACTACAATTGGTCACCAGCCGTTGGAACGTGTCGTAAGGTGACAGGAAATTATTATTAGCCTCACGATCAGCCACTGTCTGAGTATAGGCACTTAGTCACCCACGTAGCCTATGATAACTATAAGCGTGTCACGCGGGCTGCTGACGACCTTGACCGCCGCGGCAGCACTCAGAGAGTACTGAGAGACTTCAAACAAGTCTGGGTGCTTCTCTTTTGAGTGTCGCTGCTGTGATGGATGGATTTAACAATACTTATCACTGTAGAACATTATCGGCAGCAGTTTGAGAAGTCTTTCTATTACCTATATATCCCTTCATCGCCTGACCCTTGCCTGCAGGGAGGGACGCTGCCTCCTGAACGTCATGAGCCTTGATATACTTGTCATGGGTCACGTGGCTGAAACACTACCCAAGGTCCATCAATGCAAAGGCACTTTACTTCCTTTCCGTTACCTGCTTGCAGAAAACTTTAGCATATGGAGAGAAAATTAGTGTAAAATAATTATCTGGGGGTGAGGGGTCACTGATTCCCTTACTCGCCGGGCTGCTATCTTTATTGTGTTAACACACACACACACACACACACACACACACACACACACTATTGCTGCAATAAATTTTGTGCGATTCCAAGGTATTGTGAAGATAAGTTATCAATTAGTTCAATAACATTTAATTTAATTTAATTGAATTGAAACACTTATTGTTGATTGAAAAATAATACAGTAAAATACTAAGGCCATGTAAACGTGTTTCAGTTTGCTTGAGGGTCAAAATAGGTTTAAAGAATATTGTAGGAAAATGTCAACATATTATAATGAAATTGGTACCAATGAAAATGAAGAATGTACAACCTTATAAATTAGGCTATTAAATAAAGACGGACTTATAACCCAAGCTAGAGGAGTTTCTAGCTGAAGACCCTTCACGCACATGAGCAAATAGTAACTTAACTTATCACCGCTGAAATAGTAATATTTCCCCGCATTTTAAAATCTCAGAAACGATTAATAATAATGGAAACAGTTACCAGAGTGATGATTAGCAAATACAATATAAAGAAAAATAGTGTGCTAATTTTTTAGAGTGAGTTGGGTGTGATTCTAGAGTTTTACCAAGACAGGTATGGCTCACCAAAAGCTAGCTTCTGTTCATCTAAACTCTTGTAACACGTCCAGTCTATTAGACTGTGTCCTTGATGAGACTGTGAAATATCCATTGTGAGTCTATTACAACAGCTAGAGCCCTGTGGGAGAGATCACAGCCAATAATTTTGCCCTTAAGGGGGACAGCTTCCCTCATCAGCTTCGATGTCTGGACCTGATCGATGTGAACGACTGTTTCGTCCTTGTAGCTGTGTCTCTCTCACAATGACTTCCATAGACAGTACAAAGGGAGGGCGGTTATGACAGCAAGACACACACAATGGTAGTGTGTGTGTCTTGCTGTCATAACCGATGGTTTCCTCCCAAGACGACTGACTGTTAACACATCCCTGTCTTCTCAGCGGTTTTGCAGTTAATTAATACACTTTGTATCCCCTCTGTGGCATGTTGCTACAACCGAAGGCTAGTCAGCAAGGCATTGTTACATTGAAAAGCAGCCGAATCCGCTTTCAAAATAGGTAAAATTATGTTTTTAATACCTCCGTTCAAAGTCGGCGCGGTGCTCGAAGGGCCAAAAATGGCGCCCAGCAGCCTTATACACAGGGCCGCCTATGTCGGGACTCTCTCTATAAAGGGACTCTACCTTCCTCCCCCGGGTATGCTGCCGGTGTGTTCATATTTAAATGTCGCGACGGGTATCTTCTAAACCGTTGCAATAAATACATTTTACTACTGAACATTTCTGACTTATAGTGACTTGATTTCTCATTATAGAAAATGTGACGACCTGTAGCGGGAGGTTTGCACTGGCCCTGCATAAGATAACCTACGGTCATACATTAATGCCCCTTATATTTACCACCTCACATTCTAATAAACTTGAAATGCACTGGAATATCAGCAGTTATAACAGGGATGGTATTATATTGGAGTATTTACCCTGCTGCTCTGATTAGATGTAAAATTGTCCCTCTTTATGGCTCTAACTCATTCACGTGACAATGTTTCATCTTTTGGGTAAGAAAGTATAGCCACTTTAGGACCAGTAGGATAATTTCCGTTGCAAAGAGGTACACAACACCTGCTGGGTAGTGGTGGGCAGGTACCGGTAATAGTACCGGTACTAAATGTACCAGTTATACGGTACAGTACCGGTACCAGACTGCTCGGTACCTGTACCGATACTGACTAGTCGCTCATGATGTCCCTCATTTCTTCCCCAGAGGAGTGACAGGCTGAGGCTAAGTGCCATATCTCGGTGATATGGATATTCTCTCTCTCTCCTGACTCTGAATTTTTTTAAAAAAAAAAAAAGTATATATAACTATATATATATATATATATATATATATATATATATATATATATATATATATATATATATATATATATATATAATATATATTCATGGGTAAACTGGTACCGTTTAGTGTTCCGGGACCTTAATGGAACCGCCGTACCCATGTGTAATGAGTCTACTCGGCATTCGGTACCGGTACCGAGTACCGAGTAGACTCATTACAAATCGGTACGGCGGTTCCGTTAAGGTCCCGGAACACTAAACGGTACCAGTTTACCGCCAGTGCCGCTTGCCGGAGCTTAGTGAGACGCTCGCTGGAGTGTGGGGGCAAGTTAAGCCTTGCTGTGCTGAGTCACACTGTCTGCCCGCCATTTTGTCCTCCGCTGTTGTTTTCATTCTTCCTCTCCCCTCCATTATTTCATTAACTTTTCTATTAGATAATTCTTCATGTTCGATTCTTTTATAAAGGTTTGGTAATGTATACTGTTATGGTTATTAGACTATGAGTCCATCCATAATAACTATATTGCTATTTTTTATCGAAAAAATAAATATTCACTTCATACAGGTGTGTTTGTGTGTGTGTGTGTGTGTGTGAGAGAGAGAGAGAGAGAGAGAGAGAGAGAGAGAGAGAGAGAGAGAGAGAGAGAGAGAGATTTCTTTAGAGAAAATTTAATTAGGAATTTCATCAGACGTCTTTAGATAAATAAATACTTCTTTGGATACCGGCACCGGTTCCGGTACTAATAGTACCCGAGTTTTCGGTACCGGTACTACCGGTACGCAAATTAACGGTAGCTGCCCATCCCTGCTGCTGGGCATGTTGATGTGAAGTACAGAACTGGCGCGGAATCCAAGAAGCGTTAGCGATCTCGCTAAATGAGATACCGATGTAAACATTCGTTAATGGCATCCAAGAAGATAAACTATGACGTCACAGCGTGGTTAACTTAACGAGAGCCCCAGACCTCTCGTAAACGTAGCGAAATTCATCATGATAAACTTATTTATGATTTTTTAGCATTAAATATAGGTTTTAGAGTACATAGAGCAAATTCAATTATAAAATGATGAACTGTACACAGTGCACACGACTAAAACATCAACACAAGCGCTGCCTCGCTGCTGCTTACCTCCACCCCGGCACGTGCCCCGGCCCCCTCCCCGGTAAAGAAAGTGTCACTGTCACAAGAAAATCTGGCATCTCTAAGCACCATTGCCAGATTGTCGTACTCAGAGCATCGTATTTACCGGTTTCTGACCCTTAATTATTGCCCAGAAGCACTAATAATTAATCATTAAGACTATAACAATATATGAATCAAGTTATCGGGGCCCAGGAGAGAGTTATTGTGTCGGAACTCGGCAACCATAAGAGGCTGAGGACGACCTGCTGCCAAGCTATAGGCTGGTTCTTCTCCCGTTATACCCCGTATAGTCATGTTTCCCCATAATGACTGCCTCTCTCTTCTCCACCTCCTCAATCATTGTCAGCAGCTCAGACTCACTGAACCTCGGCCGCCGCATTTTCCTTAGTGGTTCAACCATTTTCTGGGTAAAAGTGCTCTCCTGCCGTATGTAAGGTGAGGCTTATCGTACTCAGAACATAGTATTTACCGGTTTCTAACGCCTAAGTTGCCTAACTATTGCCAAGAAACATCAGGATGTAACTCTTTTAACGTAAACTATAAATGAGTTTCGTTATTGCAGCCCAGAAGACCGTTTTGGGGTAGGAAGTCGGAAATATAAGCGGCTGATTTTTTTTTTTTTTTTTTTTTTTTTTTTACGTCGTGGCCTATTGCGCCAGTAGGCTTCTTCCCGGTGGATCCTGATGGTCGGCCCAAGGCTTCTTCCCGGTGGGGCCTGATGGTCGGCCCAGCCCGTTCTGGCGCAGGCGAGTGTTTATAGTGGCGCCATCTTGCATTGGCTCATGCTGCTCTCCCGGAGCTCATCTTTAATCTTAGAATCTAGAGTCCGGGTTGATAGGTGGTCTTCTGGACAGCATGTGGGTAGTTTTAAGCCACTCGGCGGCGGCTGAAAAATCCCAGCTTGGTGGCACCAGGCGGGGATTGAGCTCGCGTCGTCCTGAACGCGGCGCCGTCACGCTATCCATTCAGCCACCGCCTGGCAACGTTGACCGCCACAACTGAGTGAGGTAGCCGTATGATTGTCTGAAAAACTTTCAAAGAATTGCTGTGATTGGCTGTCGAGTCTGATGACATCATCGGGGTGCTTACTCAATCAGTTGGCTTTCTGCAGTAGCGAGGCCCCAGCGATATCGTTAAGTCTCCTCTTTGGATCTGAATTTAGCGATGTCGTCCGGGAAAACGCTCGGTAACGATAGCGATGTCGGTAAGCAGCCTTCTCTTTGGATTCGGGCCCTGAGGAAGTTTGAGATTATGTCAAAGTTCATTAACTAAATAGTCGTGACATTTCACCGTGACCGAGAACGTGTACTCTCCTCCACAGTCACAACCAACTAACGGCGCAGGCCGCGCGGCTTCAGCGGCGCAATTCAGAAAACATTAGTGCGTAGTTTTGGGCCTCAACAACAAAATTGAGATTCACAAAGCTCGTGCGACAATAACTACGAACTAATTGATGACGTCACGAGTTACCGCGCAGATTCATAAAGGTAATCGTCGCGCTGTGTGACGCTAAATTTGTTGTTAAATAACTACTGCCTCGGAGGTGTAGTAAACACTAACAATATTATCATATCTACATATAAATGCTTATAAATCGCGTTTTTTTTATTTGAAATATAATTTGCGAGTAGGAGAAGCCCATTTCTTATTAAAGTGATGAGATGTATACACTTTAGGAGACATAATTTATGATAAGTGTGGGGGATATGGCAACACCGACGCCCGGCCGGGGGATTGCCAGACCTTCCTCCTCCTTCATCTTCCTACCCCTCATCCATTCATCCATCCATCTCTAGATTTGTCCCTCCGTGGAGGGACCATGGACCTTTGTCGGGTGACAGCCTATGAGTTGGGCTGAAGATATGGCAAGACAGTCTTAATTTCCCCTCGTTCCTTCCTTCTGTCCTTCGTTCCTGTCTGCCTCGATATCTGTCCCATATTTCTCTCTCTTTTTTTTTTTTTTTTTTTTTTTTTTACGTCGTTGCCTGTTGCGCCGGTAGGCATCTTCCTGGTGGGGCCTGATGGTCAGCCCAAGGCTTCTTCCAGGTGGGGCCTGATGGTCTGCCCAGCCCGTTCTGGCGCAGGCGAGTGTTTATAGTGGCGCCATCTTGCATTGGCTCATGCTGCCCCCCGGAGCTCGTTCTTGATTCGCTTGGACGGCTTCCTCTAGAGTCCAGGTTGATGGGTGGTCTTCAGGACAGCATGTGGGTAGTTTTAAGCCACTCGGCGGTGACTGAAAAATCCGAGTGGTAGCGTGGGGATTCGAACCCGCGTCGTCCATCACGCGGTGAATGTGGGTCCAGTACGCTACCAGTTCGGCCACCGCCTACCCATTAATTTGCTTTCTTCCTGCCTCAATCTCCTCCGTATCTTCTTTTTCTTCATCTTAAGCATGTTCGTAGATAACAAGACATCGAACAGCAGAGTTACCTTGACGTAAATGTGAAGCAAACAACGAATTAATGAAGTTCCTAGATTACGATTTAGTACAGTTTACCTTAAAAGAAAGAAAATAAGAAAAGAGGACGGGTTATTTTCAACCAACAGCTGGAGGGGCTCCCTACAATTGGCTGACGGTTTTGTAAATATGCTTTTGATTCGCTTCAAGGCCAATGAATTCATCAACCAATCAGCGGCCTAGCTGCCTTTAACTACAATCTAAGGTTTGCTTCGTGAATCTGAAGTTAACGTCGGTCGCTAAATCAATAGTGCGATGTTGTGTTAGCTCGTAGTCAGTGAGCATGTTTGTGAATCCCGCCCCAGTATGACCGAGCATAGTGACGTCACGGTGTATCTGCATCCTAACGCTCAGGTCTTCTGGTTAAGGCCGATGTTTATACCTTGGTGATGACAGTGGTGTGGGCAACCAGGTCGAAGGCTTTCCGGAAGTCAATGAAGGTGAGGTCAGTGGAAGTTTTCTGGTTTCCAGGTTTTTGTTATGAAATCAAGGGAACTAATGAGACAATGTGTTGTGGAAGAGGCTCTAACGTTGTCGAACTGCCTTTGATCAATTGAATAGTGTCATATGCCCAGCTAAATACACAGTCTTCACAAATCATACTCGGGATTGGTGTGATAGCAATGGGTCTTAGTTCATTTAGTGAGGTGGGGTTGTTGACTTTGGGGATGGGAGTAATGAATGAGATTTTCCAGTCTGTGGGGGATTTACTCCGAGTGAAGGAGGCATTTATGATGGAGACAAGGGGGGTAGCAAGTTCATAAGGAGACTCCTGATAAAGTTTGATGGGTAAATCCAGAGGTGTGGTAGACCTTTTGAGTTTGAGGGATCTGAGCTTTTCGGCAACTTGAAACTCTTCCACAGCAGGAGGATTTGACGGAGAAGGGAGGAAGGCGGGAAGGGAGGCAAGGTCTAGGGGGTGAAGGTTTAGGCATACGGATGAGAAGTGAGCGTTAATCATTTCAGCTGCCTCAAGGGGGGAGGAGGAGGAGGGGAGAAAAGGGAAAGTCGACGATGGGTTACCCAGGCCACACAAATATCGAACTTTGGAGAACAACTTGCTAGTGTTGCTGCCCTCCAGGTGTTGTAGTTTGTAGGGATAGTTCTCCTTCGCCACAGTAATTTACATGATGACTGTTTTGCGAAGGGCCCTGTATCTGGCTTGGTCCGTGTGGAAGGAGCGGTTTCTTTGCTGCATTAAGGCCTGTGTGTGTGTGTTTGTGTAAGAAAGAATGAGTGATACGAGAGAGAGAGAGAGAGAGAGAGAGAGAGAGAGAGAGAGAGAGAGAGAGAGAGAGAGAGAGAGAGAGAGAGAAAATAGATTTTTATTTTTTATTCTTTATTTATTTATTTATTTATTTTTTTTTTTTTTACCTTTGCGCCGGTGGGCTTCTTCCCGGTGGATCCTGATGGTCGGCCCAAGGCTTCTTCCCGGTGGGGCCTGATGGTCGGCCCAGCCCGTTCTGGCGCAGGCGAGTGTTTATAGTGGCGCCATCTTGCATTGGCTCATGCTGCCCTCCCGGAGCTCATCTTTGATCCTGGAATCTAGAGTCCGGGTTGATAGGTGGTCTTCTGGACAGCATGTGGGTAGTTTTAAGCCACTCGGTGGCGGCTGAAATATCCCAGCTTGGTGGCACCGGGCGGGGACTGAACTTGCGTCGTCCTGAACGTGGCGCCGTCACGCTATCCATTCAGCCACCGCTATTGTGCTTGTGTGTGTGTGTGTGTGTGTGTGTGTGTGTGTGTGAGAGAGAGAGAGAGAGAGAGAGAGAGAGAGAGAGAGAGAGAGAGAGAGAGAGAGAGTTACATAGATTTACAGAGCAATTCAGACCACACAGATCCTATGGTCCAGACTAGGTGGTCTGTCCTTAAACCTAAGTGATTCTGTATTAATCAGATAGCTCCAAAACTTTGCATTTCTACTTTAGCTAATATTAATTTGAAGGGAGTGTCAGTCAAGCTTGTTTTTAAAGGAGTCAATCGTGTTGCACTGGACCACTGAAGGTGGGAATTTATTCCATTCTCGCACTACAAGGAAGGGATCATTTTTGTTGCCCGTGGTTGAACACCTTCTAATTTAGCAATATCCTTTGCATGGTGGAGAGACCAAAACTGTACTGCGTATTCCAAGTGGGGTCTGACTAAACTACTATAAAGCGGAAGTACTACATCTTATTTTTGAATTAAAAAAAAGTTTATTTTATTGAAGCCCAGCATTCTGTTCGTTTTATTTGCTGTGTCGATGCATTGTTGTGAGAATTTGATGTTTGACGCGATTTTGACACCCAGGTCCTTGAGACGATCACGAAAAAGTCAAAAAAAAAAATATAATATATAAAAGAAAGACAAAAAAAAGAGATAAGTAAAAGAATATAAATAAACAAAGATAGACAGCATGATATATGATATGCAGATATATATATATAGATATAGAAGATAAATAGATAGATAGAAAGGCTATCAAAGACACGAAAAATCATATCGTTGCTGTTACCAACATTTCTAGAAGGCAAAGCTAAAAAGCAAATTCCATCAACAGATATTTTCTTTCTTTTACTCCCACAAAGTCGCATTGAACGCTTTTGAATTTTAACGCCACGCATTTCGTAATCGAACCTCTTATTTCTTGTTCCATCTTGAAGAACCTGGTACTTATCTATCAGACCAAGCTGAAATTTTATGGAAATCTTCTTGGAGGCTTAGTCTGTTTTTGTCAGTGACAACCGAGTTACCAATCTTAGTGTCGTCTGCAAATTTACTTATGAGATTATTGATTCTAACGTCCACTTCGTTGATGTAAATGATGAAGAGCACTGGGCCAAGGAGAGAGAGAGAGAGAGAGAGAGAGAGAGAGAGAGAGAGAGAGAGAGAGAGAGAGAGAGAGAGAGAGAGAGAGAGAGAGAGATGAATGAGGGATAAGAGAGTTTGTGTGCTTGTGTGTGTTTTATCTGTATATATTTGTGTGTGTGTATATGTGTGTGAGTGTGTTAGTGTGTGTGTGTGTGTGTGTGTGTGTGTGTGTGTGTGTGTGTGTGTGTGTGTGTGTGTGTGTCAGGAAGAATGGATGAGGGGTACGAGTGCCCGTGAGGGTAATTGTGTGAAGGAAAGAGAAAGCGGACTTTGTGGGAGTAAAAGAAAGAAAATATCTGTTGATGGAATTTGCTTTTTAGCTTTGCCTTCTAGAAATGTTGGTAACAGCAACGATATGATTTTTCGTGTCTTTGATAGCCTTTCTATCTATCTATTTATCTTCTATATATCTATCTGCATATTCTATCAATCATGCTGTCTATCTTTGTTTATCTATATTCTTACTTATCTATCTTTTCCTCTTTGTCTTTCACATTATATATAAGACCTTTTTTTGAGAGCCGTGATCAACTTATTCGTGATCTGAATCCGATCTGGATTTGCTCTGCGAAAATAGAACGCCCTAAGGCAGATCGGCAGATCCTGTCCCTGTGAAGGTGGTCATATTGATCTTTATTTCTCCTAATAACCATATTTTGCTTATATTTACGCTCCGCTGGTGGTGTCAGAGGGCCCCAAACGGTATGTGCTGATGGTAGATTATTGAGGCATAAACGTGTACCGCGAAAAACAGGTACAAAATATTGTGATGGTGAGTGAGGAGGAAGAGGAATTTTGAACACCCGCCGATGCAATATGCAGTCCTTCCTGTAGGTCACACAGTGGTTGTTCACGCATAAAGCTGCATACTTACTTAGACGTAGGCGGCCGTCTTTACCGCATAGTCAGGACTACAGAAGCATAGTTCCAAGTGCCAACACAAAACTAGCTATGGGTCAGCCGCAGTGCAGCTGAGGACTGAGGATGTCGTCTGTTACAAACCACCTCCGGTTTCTGATCAGGCAGATCATGATCGGATCAGTGATCTGAAACGGATTCCAGGTCTCAAGGTAAATAGAAAACTGGCTTTGCGACCACATCAGTGATCTGAAACGGGTCATCGCAAATAGAAGAAGCATATATATTACTAGCAGTTTGTGAAATTCAGGTATAGAATAGCTATGCATTCTATATAATGTCCATATATTTTTGGCAGTTATGAAAGGCACGCTATTTTTTTCTGACCCTTTTCTACTATACGAAGAAATGTTATACATCACCTAGGTTTTCTATAGACTCAGCGCCTGGACTTGGCAGAATTTGATATAATACACAACATGGGTTGGATACTTTATTAGCGAATTGAAATCTGTGAAACCTTAACTAATAAAATCTAAAGTGATAGTTAACTAACAAATATTTCGTTTGTTTGTTAATGTGTGTGTGTGTGTGTGTGTGTGTGTGCGTGTGTGTGAGAGAGAGAGAGAGAGAGAGAGAGAGAGAGAGAGAGAGAGAGAGAATCCCATTTACAAGACAACAACATCTGAAATAGGTGCTTATATAATTTTTCATAGGGGATCCTCGGTAAGCAAGAAAGATGTACTGAATGTTGAGAGCACCTGCAAGGAGGCACATTCGGGAGGAGCCTGAAGGCAAAGTTGTTACCACTGTTGATTTATATCGCATTTGATCTGACTCGTAAGAAAGGAATGCATGATGTATATGTAGCTTCAAATAGTCGTGTCATCCTTACTCACAGTGTAATTTACTATTCACATCTCTCTCTCTCTCTCTCTCTCTCTCTCTCTCTCTCTCTCTCTTTGTTCTCTTGTTGTGCTGACGTGCCATTGATATGCGAACGATGCCAAGAGCAGATGCGGTACGTCCTGCGGGGAGCCTTGAGGACGCCAATAACGCTCATTTTGTTGTTTTCGTGCTGGCTACATAAATAGCCTTCCTCGAAATATTATAAGATCAGACTATGGTGAAAGCTCGGGGCTTCTTCTGGAAAATACCGTCTCGGCCTTTGTTGTCGCCTCTTCTCGTCTCCTTCTTCGTCAACGTCCTCTTCATTTTTATCGGCGTCGCGGACACCCATCGACAGATTGTCCATCTTCTTAGTGTTGTTGTTGCTGTTCTCTTCAAGTTGTTTTCCTGGCTTACCCATGCATTGTAGACATGACATTGTATAATAACATTTGTTAGCCCTGATGAACCCCATAACCCCAGTCAGCTTTTTTTTTTTTTAAGTCTTGGCCTGTGACGCCGGTAGGCCTTCATAGTAGGGCCTGATGGTCGGCCCCAGCCCGTTGTGGCGCAGGCAAGTGTTTATTATGGCGCCATCTTTACTTTTCAGCATTTTCCATTTTAGACCCCTAGTTGCATTACATAAATTGTTGGGGGGTGTTGGAGGGTCATGCGACGCCGATCTAGCACAGTTTTTGTGCTAGTAACACTTGTTCTTCTCTTCCTGTAAATCTTCCCTGTTAATGTTGTTGTTGATTTTGTTGTTGTTTATGTTGGTGTGAATGTAGTTGTTGCTGTTATTGTTGTTATTATTGTTGTTGTTGTTGTTGGTGGTGGTGTAGCTGTTGAAGATGTTTTTACTGGCACATTATCAGTATTTGTTTTTTTCATTTTCTTCTCTTTATCTCTTCGTTTTCTTCATCATCATCACCATCATCATCATCTTCTTCTGTTGTTAATGCTGTTATACTAATTTTGCTGCTGCTGCTGCTACTTCCCCCACTCCTCCTCTTCTTCCTTTTCCTCCTCCTCGTCCTTCTCCTCCTCTTACTACTACTACTACTACTACTACTACTACTACTACTACTACCACTACTGCTACTACTACTATACAACTACTACTACTACTACTACTAATACTACTTCCTGCTCTTCTTCTTCTTCTTCTTCTTCTTCTTCTGCTTGTTCTTCTTCTTGCTCTTCTTGTTTTTCTTCTTCTTGTTTGTTTTTCTTGTTCTTATTTCTCTTCTTGTTCTTGTTCTCCTACTTTTCTACTTTTTATTCTTCTTCATCATCATCATCTTCGTTTTCTTCTTCTTCTTCTTTTTTGTTGTTGTTCTAGTTCATATTCTTGATTTGTCTTGTTCGTCTTCTTGTTCTTGTTGTTTTTGTTCTTGTTGTTTTCATCATCATCATCATCATCATCATCTTCCTTCATCTCCATCTCTTCTTCATCCTCCATCCCCTCTTCCTCCTTCTCCTTTTATTTCTTTTTCAACTGTTCTTCCAGTCTTGTTTTGCCTGAGGAGAGAGTCAGCCGGGTAGCAGCCAGCCCTCCTTGCTTTGATTAAATGCTCTTCTGTGGTGTATATATCACCCATGGCAACGACGCAGCTCATAACCTTTTAGGCCACATACCTTTCAGATAACCTTTCAGGCCAAATACCTTTCAGTAGGTGTTATTACTTCCAATCTATTTGTATGTTTTTTTCCCCCACTGCTTTTTCTTCTATTTCGAGCACACTGTGCCGACTCTGGGCCACGACAACCCACGACTCTAGGGTACACGAGGTCTTGGGTGTTGATGTGAAAGGGTCGGGCATATCTTGAAAGAGGTCTTCAGACTTGCCGAATGCTGCGCCGAAGTCGTGACGGGAGTCTGGAGTCGTGAGGGTTAGCGCAAAAAAGTATTCCATGCTAAACCTTCACGACAAGAGTCGGCAAGAGTCTGGACCAACCATCACTTCCGGTTGAGGTCTGAGGGAGGTCGGGGGCAGTCGTCAAGATTGTCGTCAACAGTCTTGGCTTGTCTTGAGACAGTCGTTACGACTGTCGGGGCCATTTTTCAAATTTTTACAGTTTCCTGTCTCCACAGTCGTCTGTACCGACTACTTGAGAATGATGAGGGACTGTCGTGACGACAGTATTCGCCTAATGAAGGACGTTCGTGACGACTGTCGGCTCAGAAATATTGGCTAACACTGCCGCCATCAAGAATTTTTTATTTTTATTTTGCAATCACATGCACAATAACAACTTTTGGCCACGGTTACGTTTCGCTGGCACAAACTTGGGAGCCGCACAGTATGCACGCACTCCTTTTGCCTCGATCTCTCTTGTGTTGAATGACACAACTTGGGTTGCCAGTTGCCACCCTGAGGTCAGAAAAATGTGGAATGCAACATCTCACTCTCCAATATGGAATGGATACATATTTAAAGGAACGGGTGGCAAGAGGGAGGGGGTAGGGACGTTACGTCGCGTATTTTACACGTATTTTAGGACGAACCTTTGACAAATTTTACGGGCTGGTTTTCTGATTAACCGAAAAACGCCCTCACTACAATTTTAAGATATTGAATTTTATCTGCTTGACCATTCAGATAACAAAATACCGTACGGAACAAATGCCGTTCCGTATTGGTTCAAAACGGAACGATACATTTCATTCTCGAATACAGAGCGATTCCGTATTTTAAGGAACGGCAAGGCTGCCGCCAAGACAGTCGCGAAGACTGTCAGGAAGACCGTCGGCCAACTCCTTGGCAACTGTCGGCCAGCTAATCGGCCAACCAGTGGATAGATAATCTGGAAGACTGTCGTCAAGACCGTCTGCGACTGTCAGCAGATTCGTGGTTGTTGTAGACATGGCGCCATTTCAAAAATTGACCGTTGAAACTCGTCTTGAGACTAGTTGGCAGCATGTCGCAGTCATTCTGCCAACTAGTTGGCCGAATGTCCCAGACAGTCAGCAATCATGGTAGCCGACACCAAGACGTCAAAAAATGCCTGGAGTGTGGGAGCCGACTTGTCAAATGCAGAAGTCGCTGGGTTGTCGGCCACCAGAGTCGGCACAGTGTGAACGGGGCTTAAGCTAGATTCCTGGCGCCTAAGCAGGTTGGTAAGCTTGCAGCTGATTGGCTGCTCCGCTCTCCCGCTAACACTCATGCTCACACTGCATGCTCGAGTGAGACATGTTTCTTTATTATATGCCATAGGTCACCTCATATACGAGCTAGCCAGTTTTGGTTGACACCATCAGACTCAGCAGTGACTGTAGAATCAAGATGTATTTTAAAAACTCGACAAAACAAAAAAAGAAAATGGTATTACGATGAGTTGAACTGTGAAGATCTTGAAAAAATGTTTATAACATGTTTTAACTATGCTCACTATTTTAAACAGTTTTTCATTGACTGCAGAAATATATTATTACATGACGCAGGAAAATCTCTCATGAACACGATAGTGTGATCAGAATGCAGCTGAAGCTCCACATATTGAAAACACAAGGTTGTTTATAGCAACATGTCACTCGCCCCAAACATCACGGCGCGCGCGACACTCATTTTTTTTAACATCATCATACAGCGTGTCTCGCGCGCCGTGATGGTTGGGGCGAGTGAAATGTTGCTATAAATAATACTGTGTTTTCAATACGTAAAGCTTTAACTGCATTCTGATCACACTATCGTGTTCACGAGAAATTTTCCTACGTAATGCTATAAAGTATTTCTGCAGTCAATGAACAACTGTTGAAAACAGTGAGCATAAGTAAAACATGTTATAAAGATTTTTTTAACATCTTCACGGTTCAACTCATCGTAATACAATTTTCTTATTTGTTTTGTCGAGTTTTTAAAATACATCTTGATTCTACAGTGACTGCTGAGTCTGATGGTGTCAACCAAAACTGGCTAGCTCGTATATGAGTTGAACTATGTCTCACTTAAACATGCAAGTTGTGGTCCGACATGAGTGTTAGCGGGAGAGCGGAGCAGCCAATCAGCTGCAAGCTTACCAACCTGCCTAGGCGCCAGGAATCTAGCTTAAGTGAACAGACTATAGTGTTCCCTCGTTGTGTCTGGAACGCAATGCGCCTTGGGAGTTAAAAGGGGCAGAACAAAGGTTAGGTGTTACGTACTGGGTCACAAATCCAGGTAGGCTACAGTACTCAAATTTTATTATATTTCGCCGTATTTCAAGGAAAAAACAGTGTTCCACTGTGTAAAATCAATACGTAGCACCATGGCCGACAGCTAGAGCTAATCTGCCCACCCATCAGGACCTTTATCAGATAAACTTAACGAAATTCGGCAAGTCCATCCTCTGAAACCCCCGCCATAGACACCTGCTCCCACGGATACATACCGACTTAGCACTGAACCGGCACTTGTAAAAGCTATATAAACACCTCCATCATCACCCCCCCCCCCCCCACACACACACACAGACACGCTACATTTCACACACCCCAACCACCCTTCCCTACTTCCCCTATTACTCATTACATAAATCTCATTGTACTTTGTGTACTTTCAGCCTTATGGCTGTCAACAAATTAATACACCATTTATTATTATAATTATTATTATTATTATTATTATTATTATTATTATTATTATTATTATTACCACACACACACACACACACACACACACACACACACACACACACACACACACACACACACACACACACACACACACACAGGCACTCGTACTAATCATTCAGTATTCTTCACACACATATACACAAACAAACAAGCAAAAAAACAAATAAACAAACATATACTCGTACCCTTCATTCATTCATTCTCTCTCTCTCTCTCTCTCTCTCTTTTCTTTCTTTATTTTTACATCTTACATATTGCAAATGACATTATATGTCGATGAGCGGGCAACGGCCCGCCGCTGGGGGGAGTGTCAGGGCCACCCTGGTGGCTGGTCGGGTCACATCACACACCCTACTCCCTACACGGGGTGTCTCTCTCTCTCTCTCTCTCTCTCTCTCTCTCTCTCTCTCTCTCTCTCTCGACTATGCTGGAGAGCATCTGGCGTGTGGGCCACCATAAAATCTGATTACAACAAGTCTGGGCCCGAATTCACAGAGGCTTAGTTCGTAGTTTTGGGCCATTAGTGCGTAGTTTTGAAAATATTGAGATTCACAAAGCTCGCGCGGTAATAACTACGAACTAATCGATTACGTCATGGGTTAGCGCGCGGATTTACAAAGCTTTACCGCGCTCTGTGTACGGGGGTGTAGTAAACGCTAACAATATTGTCATATTTACGTATAAATGCTCGTAAATCTCGTTTTTCAACTCGAAATATAACTTTGCGAGTAGAGGAAGCCCATTTCTTTATAAAATGATGAGATATACACCCTTTGGGAGGTATATGATAAGTGTGGGCGGTATGGCAACACCGACTCCCGGCCAGGGGATTGCCAGACCTCCCTCCTCCTTCATCTTCCTATCTCCTCATCCATTCATCCATCCGTCTCTAGATTTGTCCCTCCGTGGAGGGACCATGGACCTTTGTCGGGTGACAGCTAGCCCATGAGTTGGGCTGCAGATATGGCAAGACAGTCTTAATTTTCCCTCGTTCCTTCCTTCCGTCCTTCGTTCCTGTCTGCCTCGATATCTGTCCCATATTTCTATTTGCTTTCTTCCTGCCTCAATCTCCTCCGTATCTTCTTTTTCTTCATCTTAAGCATGTTCGTAGGTAACAAGACATCAAACGGCAAAGTTATCTTGATGTAAATGTGCAGCAAACAACGAAATAATTGAATTCGTGTATTACGATTTAGTACAGTTTGCCTTAAAAGGAAGAAAAATGGGAAAAGAGAATGGGTTTCTTGAACCAGCAGCTGGAGGGGGCTCCCTGGGATTGGCTGACGGTTCTGTAAACGTGCTTGCGATTCGCTGCAAGGCCAATGATGTCATCAACCAATCAGCGGCCTCGCTGACTTAGCGCGCCTCTAACTACCATCTTAGGTTTGCTTCGTGAATCTGACGCTAACGTCGGTCGCTAAATTAATAGTGCGTAGTTATGTTAGTTCGTAGTTAGTGAGCATGTTGTGAATTCCACCCCTGAGTCAGTCTGCAACGAGACGGGGTCGGGTGCACAGGGTTGACATGGACCCGGATGCCTAATAAATGTGCTGTAGGTGGCTGCACATCCAATTATAAACACAAACGTGGAATTGTTTTTCACATTAAATAATACCGGTATACTTGGAGTTAATAAAAAAATAACAGAATGACCGAAAAGGTAATATACAGTGGACAAAAAAAATACAAGTCACCCATCAATTACTCTGTTGTTTGTCCTCGGACCATGGAGGTAGAATTTGTGGAGCCGACATCGGCCCTGAAAAGTGAATCCGCCGAACTGTCATTTTTAGGGCTGCAAGGTTTTGGACACCTGCCAGGTGATGTCAGGTCAGGCTGCCCCTTAATGGGCTCGACCAGGCTGCCAGGTGTTGTCAGGTCAGGTATTTATGAAATAAATCTACCGCAACAATAAATGTACAGTACTCAAAAACACAACCATCATAATGAATGAGACGGGGTCTGGAGTTAACAACTAAGGTAGTGGACGTGAGCTCTCACCCGGGTATCCCTCATCTTGCGGCCCTAAAAATGACAGTTCGGCGGCTTCACCTCAATGAATGGGATTAGCGGGCCGTGTCGACTCCACCAATTTTACCTCCATGCCTTTGACCCACCTAGGCAGCATGACGTCACCTTTTTGTCACGCCTCTCCTGCGCGTGAACAGACTTGGTATATGATTAGACTTTGGGCCACCAGAGCACAATCGTCTACGTATTGTAGTTCCATGAGGTGTGCCATTGTTCTCTTTGTTACAGATTGCAGGTGTCTAAGGTTGAACAGATTGCCATCCATTCGGAACTGCACTCTCACTTCGTCTTCTGGATTAATTTCTCGATGGCTCAGAGGGGTGAATGTACTACGGTAGATGTTGAATATCACTGGAGCCAGTACACAGCCTTGTTTTACTCCAGTTTCTACATTGAACACACACACACACACACACACACACACACACACACACACACACACACACACACACACACACACACACACACATGGCCCGGTAGCTCAGTGGGTAGAGCGTCTGCCACACAACCAGAAGGACCGGGGTTCGATTCCCCGGCCGGGTGAATATAAGTTGGGTTCATCTTCTTTCATTTCACGTGTAGCCCCTGTTCACCTAGCAGTGAGTAGGTACGCGACGTCAGGCAAGGAGTTGTGGCCTCGTTGTCGCGGTGTATTGTGTGTGAGTGGTCTCAGCCCTTCCCAAAGATCGGTACAATAAGCACTGTGCTTCTCCGTAGGGGAACGGCAAGCTGTCTCGAGAGAGACCCGCAGCAGACCAAGAGGTGAATTACACAC
Source organism: Eriocheir sinensis (assembly GCF_024679095.1). Lineage (NCBI taxonomy): Eukaryota > Metazoa > Arthropoda > Malacostraca > Decapoda > Varunidae > Eriocheir > Eriocheir sinensis. Next base: position 682,931 of record NC_066511.1, on the reverse strand, counting down.
ACACACCGCTCCGTTGGCTCAATCAGTAGTGCGCTGCGAGGCTTAACGGGCAAACAGGAGGCGGTTCGAGCCCCGCTCAGGCCGGATTCTTTCGGTTGACTAGGAGTGGTTACTGTGGTGTGTGAGGTCCTGGCAGTACCCAGAGATCGACGATAATGAGCACTTGCTCTCGTCGGGAGGGTACCTGCTGGCGAAAGCGAGTCCAACTCGTGATCAGGCCTTGGTGAATTACACACACACCAGAGATCGACTATAATGATCTTGCTCTTGTCGGGATGGTATTTGCTGGCGATTGCGAGTCCAACTCGTGGTCAGGCCGTGGCGAATTAAACACACAACACACACGCGACAGTAGGTTAGACACAGGTGGTTGTTCACTGTATTATTGAAACCTCGATTTTCTCCACTCGTCTTTCACGACTTTTCCTTTCAGTCGTTCAAAACACGTATCTTCATTTCGTAACTAGTGTATCTATTATCTCTACGTAGTAACACATATACTTTGACTTAGGGTTTTTTTTTTTAAGATGTATTTTCTGAATTCATATTCCTCTATGTTTATGTCTCTTAAATGCCCACATTACACAATTTTCCAAATATCTATCTCCTGTTCTTCGACAACACTCAGCTGTCACCTTCTACACTAAACATCCTCGGTCTATCCTTACCTCAAAATCTCAACTGGAAACTTCATATCTCCAATCATACTAAATCATCTTCCTCGAGGTTTGTCGTTTTCTATCGTCTCCGCCATTTTATTTTCTCCTTCCCAGGTGCTATCCATATACAGGGGCCTTGTCCGCCCTTGTATGGAGTATACATTTCATGTGTGGGTGGGCTCCACTCATACTGACAGTCTTCTACCTCTTGAATTCCGCCGCCATGTTGCATCTCTTTCTATCTTCTATCGATATTTTCATGCTGACTGCTCTTCTAAACTTGCTAACTGCATACCTCCCCTCCTCCCGCGGCCCCGCTGCACTCGACTTTCTACTCTATCTTATCCCTATACTGTCCAAACCCCTTATGCAAAAGTTAACCAGTATCTTCACTCTTTTATCCCTCATGTTGATAAACTCTGGAACAGCCTTCCTTCGTCTGTATATCCTCCTTCCTCTGACTTGAACTTTTTCAAGACACCTCTCCTCCCGAAATTGACCTCTCTTTTGGTCACACTTTAATTTTATCTTTTGTTGGTGCAGCGATTTGCCCTTGAGCTGATTCCTTTGCTGAAAAAAAGAAAAAAAATTCTATGATGATTCTCAACTCTACCCTCTGATCATTTATAAGTCATCAAACTGCTGACTTCCAATTTAACAAAACTTGAACATAACGTACTAGACCTCTTCCTTACCTCTAACCTGTTCTTTCCGTTGGGCTCCTCCGATCACAACCTTATTTCTGTATCCTGTCCTATCGCTCCTGTACATCCTCTGAACCCAACGAAGAGGCGATGCTTCTGGCATTTTGCTTCAGCTCGGTGGGACGACCTGAGGATGTATTTTTCCGATTTCCCGTGGAATGATTACTGCTTCCAGGAGAGAGACTCCTCTGTGTGTGCCCAGCGCGTCACAGAGGTGATTGTCTCTGGAAAGGAGGCACACATTCCACGTACCATAGACTTCACAACTAGTTGACGGGAAATCTCTTAAAATAAGCGTGATTGTATATAGAAAATGAATATTTTTTTTTTAAAGTAAAATTATGATGTTTCTGCATGCTTTCTAGTTTCATTAAGTTTCTAATGTGAAAATTTTAGATTTTATAGAAAAAAAAACTTAATGCAAAAAATAAAAAAAAAAAAAAAAATAAGTATTATTTCATAAAATAAACTAAAGATTGCTATATTATTATTATTTCTGAAAATATAATAGATTATTATCTGGTGGTGATGATGTTTAGCATTATAGTGTAAAATGGATTTTTATAGCCTTTTTTAAGTTTTTTATTACTTATAAAAAACAATTAATCAGGTTTTATTAGGAACGACTTTGGAATTTTTGTTCTCAATTCCTCATGCTAAAAAGCCTTGGTTTAATCACGCTTGTTCTCGTGCTGTCAGATATAGTGAGGCAGCTCACAGAAGTTACCAGAGCCTTCGCACACCTGCTAACCATGATCTTTATATTTCTGTCCGGAATCGTGGCAAATCTATTTTTCGACTCAGCAAAACATCTTTCATAAACAGAAAATGTCAAAACCTTGCTTTTTCTAATTCTTCCCGTGACTTCTGGCACCTAGTCAAAAATATCTCCTCCTTTTTCACTTCTTCCTCTTTCCCTCCTCTCCTTAACCCTGACGGCAGCACCGCCGTCTCATTTATCTCTAAGGCTGAACTCTTCTCTCAAACTCTCCTACTCATCCCCCCTCTGACTCCTTTATGCCTGTTATCAAGGTTCTTAAGAACGATGTTTTCTATGCCCTCTCTAGCCTCAACTTTCAGAAGGCTTATGGACCTGATGGAGTGCCTCCTATTGTCCTTAAAAACTGTGCCTCCGTGCTGACACCCTGCCTGGTCAAACTCTTTCGTCTCTGCCTATCAACATCTACCTTTCCTTCCTGCTGGAAGTACGCTTTCATACAGCCTGTGCCTAAGAAGGGTGACTGCTCCAATCCGTCAAACTACCGCCCTATAGCTTTACTCTCCTGTCTATCTAAAGCTTTTGAATCAATCCTTAAGCGGAAGATTCAGAAGCGCCTTCCCACTTCTGACCTTATATCTGATCGGCAGTATGGGTTCCGCAAGGGGCGTTCTTCTGGCGATCTTCTTCCTCTCTTAACAGACTCTTGGTCATCCTCTCTTAGCCGTTTCGGTGAAACTTTCTCAGCTGCGTTAGACAAATCGATAGCTTTCGATAGAGTCTGGCACAAGTCTTTGCTTTCTAAACTACCCCCTTACGGTTTCTATCCTTCTTTCTGTTCCTTTATCTCCAGCTTCCTTTCCGGCCGTTCTATCTCCACTGTGGTAGACGGTCACTGTTCTTCCCCTAAACCTATCAACAGTGGTGTTCCACAGGGCTCTGTCCTATCACCCACTCTCTTCCTGTTATTCATCAATGATCTTCTTTCCATAACAAACTGTCCTATCCACTCATACGCTGACGACTCCACGACTCCACTCTGCATTATTCAACTTCTTTCAACAGAAGACTTTCTCAACAGGAATTACAAGACTCCAGACTGGAGGCTAGAGAACGCTTAACCTCAGACCTTGCTATCATTTCCGATTGGGGTAAAAGGAACCTTGTGTCCTTCAATGCCTCAAAACCCCAATTTCTCCGCCTATCAACTCGACATAATCTTTCAAACACCTATCCCCTATTCTTCGATAACACTCAGCTGTCACCTTCAACACTAAATATCCTCGGTCTATCCTTATCTTAATAAAATATCAAATGGAAACTTCACATCTTCTCTTTTACTAAATCCGCTTCCTCGGGGTTGGGCGTTCTGTATTGTCTCCGCCAGTTCTTCTCCCCTGCACAGATGCTTTCCATTTATAGGGTCCTTGTCCGCCCTCGTATGGATTATGCATCTCACCTGTTGGGGGGGCTCCAATCAAACAGTTAGTTCTCCTGACATAGTGGAATCAAAGGCTCTTCGTCTCATCAGCTCTCCTCCTCTTACTGATAGTCTTCTACCTCTTGAATTCCGCCGCCATGTTGCATCTCTTTCTATATTCTATCGATATTTTCATGCTGACTGCTCTTCTGAACTTGCTATCTGCATGCCTCCCCCCTTCCCGTGGCCGCGCTGCACACAACTTTCAACTTATGCTCATCTCTATACTGTCCAAACCCCTTATGCAAGAGTTAACCAGCATCTCCATTCTTTCATCCCCTTCACTGGTAAACTCTGGATCAGCCTTCCTTCGGCTGTATTTCCTCTTGCCTATGACTTGGCCTCTTTCAAGAAGAGTGTATGAAGACACCTCTCCACCCGAAATTGACCTCTCTTTTGGCTACTCTTTACTGTTATCTAATATGGGAGCGGCGATAGCGGGCTTTTTATACTCTTTTTGTTGCCCTTGAGCCGTGTCCTTTGATGTAAAAAAAAAAAAAAATGGTGGATGTCGACCCCTCAAAGAAAAGAAAAATTTAGGAAAAATACCTACCTTTTATGAATATAGTGTGCTGGAAACACTGAAATTTATTGACAACATTCGCTCAAATGCTGAACAACGAAATGATAAACTGGGAGAGAGAGTTTTTTTGTACACATCAACCGACAATACCTCTTGTCTTTACAATATCGCGCAGAAACCTACAACATACCCAATTCCATATCAGTTCACTCGATCGTAGAGCGAGGGTTCAAACGTGTCAACCACTAACAACCGGGACGCTTCGCCCATAGGTACCATTGAACCACAGTTCGCAGAAGTTAGCATTAAAAAAAAAAAAGAGCAAATAAAACCGGGCCATCACGCTGTCCTATATCCTTGATATTATTAATGAAAATAGTTTTCAGGTATGCTATTCCTAAAACTGTTGCACCTTGTCAACATAAGGAGACCACGCTTGTCCAGGACCCCAAGCAGATGAGATCATACGAAGACAATGGATTAGACCCTGAACATTTTACATGGGACCCCCAAGTTTTAGCTTGGGGTGCTCAAGTTTTAACTTAGATCCCCTATGGGGAAAGTCCAAGTGGAAGATCTGGGCGTCGTAGGGTGGATAAAGGGATGCGCTTCATCCTTTTATTCATCTATTCTGTCCTGTTCTACCACACGTAGAATACTAGTAGTAGCGGTAGTAAACAGACACTCTCGCTATAGACCGATAGGTCTTCTGGTGTCTGTTCTTCCTATGTATTCCTATGTATTCCTATGTATGTTCCTACTGGTTGATGGATTTGTAATTCTTAAATCGGCATATTCAACGAATTGTCTAAGCAGTTTACCGATCGTCAGTGACTCTTTTGATCCCTCACCAACAGAATAAAATGGACAAATGTGACTCTAATGGCATTCAGTTAGTCTACTTTTGATCATATAGAAGACTTTCTCATAAATAACACCAAAGAGACTTCAGTTGAATACTCCATTATTTTTAATTCTAGACAAATTTAAATTATTTCGCCATCTAGAATATTATTTTATGGATACATTATCTCCATTTAAGATATATTCAACGCAATATGAGATTCTTCTGTGAGATATTTTCCGCCATCATGAGAGAGAAGGCATTGACTGAATCTAACGTTTCGTAATATAGGAGAGCGATACATTAGGAACAATTATATCCCCGATTTTGGTTCCTTCAGCTGAGGAGCGATGTGATTAATAGCTGAGCATTCCTTTGAGGTAAAGTAAATGGAGCTGCACCTTGACTCAATGTATTTTTTTTTTTTAAACATAGTTGAAATGAGTGATCTTAATGAACGGTAATTCATAAAAACTTTGTTGAATCTTTTTTGTTACCTTTTTTTTCATCCAACCTATGATACCGGTAGGCTTTCTTGGTGGGGCGTGCTGGTCGGTTCCAGCCCCTTTTGACGCAGGCAAGTGATTTATAGTTGCACCATCTTGTTTGGTTCGTGCTATCCCCCGGAAATAATTTGTTATCCTCTTTTGATAGTAGATCATGAGTCCGGGATGATAGGTGGTTTTCAAGACTAAAATTTGTCAGCTTGTAGCAGCTGGCAGAACTAGAACTCGGTCCTTAAGGACGCCGCTCTCCCACGCTGACCACCAAGTCACCGCCTTCTCTCTAGGTACAAAACCAGTTTCCAAATATTTGATGCTAGAGCAGCGTTCCTTCGTTCAAAAAGACAATGGATCTCTTAAAGTTAGAGGCCAAATGAAAGGCTTTAAAGGAACAATGTAAAATGTATAATATCAGTCTTCCTTCACACAGCTCCAAAACGTTTATAGAATAAAACTGCAATATTAATGTTCCTTGCTGTTACTCAAAACTGCTGTAAAAAAAAATGCCATGATTAATTATACATACAGGTGTCCTGCTTCCTTCCATCTCTGTTTACATTAGCTTCGGATATTGTTGCACATGATCAGAAAACGTAGTGAAACTGCAATAGGCTATGATGTTAAATCTGATACTAATAGAGTATTTCCTTTACAGCTTAATGAAGCATTGAGGAAAGAAAAGCCTGGTGGATCGATCTTTGAAAAACATGATTCTTTGAGAATCCTGCCTCAGTTTTTTTTTTTCTTTAATCTTTACACTCATACCTGGGTTGCAAAAAACAATTTTTTAAAAACAAAAACCATGTTTTTGGGGTTTAAACCAGTTTTTTTGTTTAAACTAGGCTTTTTTGGTTTAAGCCATGTTTTTTTTTTGGTTTAAACCAGTTTTTTCTTTTCTTTTTTTTTTTTTTTTTGCTTTCCAGTATTTTTATTCCAGTAATTCTATCCGTATATATGTACATATATGAGTTTGAAAAGGAATTTTATATATATATATATATATATATATAAATATATATATATTTATATATATATATATATATATATATATATATATATATATATATACACAGACTGGAGGCTGCAGAACGCTTAACCTCAGACCTTGCTATCATTTCCGATTGGGGTAAAAGGAACCTTGTGTCCTTCAATGCCTGAAAAACCCAGTTTCTCCACCTATCAACTCGACACAATCTTCCAAACACCTATCCCCTATTCTTCGCCAACACTCAGCTGTCACCTTCTTCAACGCGTTCTGTATCGTCTCCGCCAGTTCTTCTTCCCCGCACAGATGCTTTCCATATATAGGAGCCTTGTCCGCCCTCGTAAGGAGTATGCACCTCACGTTGGGGGGCTCCACCCACACAACTCTTCTGGACAGATTGGAGTCTAAGCCTCTTCGTTTCATGAGCTCTCCTCCTCTTACTGACAGCCTTTTACCTCTTAAATTCCGCCGCTATGTTGCTTCTCTTTCTATCTTCTATCGATAT
>NC_066511.1:178121-389850 GCF_024679095.1 Eriocheir sinensis | reverse complement strand
ATGGAGGAATATATAAAATTTAAATTCCTGTACTTTGTTTGAATAAAACCCCTATTTTTCTTCACTTTAGCTCGATAAATGGTGAAACATTCGGCATTTAATTAATTTTGACGGTAATATTGTACGTTGCCTATATGTGTGTTGACAGATGGTTGTGGTGGCATCACCTCAAGCAATGGGTTACGAAAAAATAGGGAAGGAAAGGGGCCCAAGAGGAGGTGTTAACAGGTGATGAGCGCCAGCATGGCATGGCAGCCTGGCCATGCACCTGGCACACTGAAGCTCCTCCCCGCTGCCTCGCCTCGCCTTCTCCGTGTCCTCTCTCAAAACTCATGACACTTCCACCTTCACCAGTTATAGCACGATATACATAGTCATGTGCAATCTTGTAACTTTTGGCGGGAGCGAGTCCCAGATTCATGCGTCCTGTAGGGGAGCGCTACGAACGTGTCATGTTTGCCTCTATTGACCACATTTTGTCCACATGTACACGTGACGTCATCGCTAACGTCATCGGGGTTCGTCCATTTTGCCAGGGAGAGGGGAAGTTCTCATATCACATACTTCAAAAAAGATTTTGAATGTGGCAGAAAAGAACAGCAATGAAGATTCATCAGTTACACAATATTTTTACTATGAGCATAATAGACTGTAATTTCAGCTATGGTGATATTTGCAAACCAAGGTCGTTCACCTTGTGTGCCAAAAACACCTGAGGAGGAACAGGTGGCTTCTGCCATGGATAGTTCACCACGCCGCGGACATCTAGTGGCAACACTCCCCCAGCAGCCCTCTGAAGGGCCTCACTCCTCATTGGCCCTTTCTTCTACAAAGTGTGCAGCGAGAAGGTTGGAAGGACAGGCAAGGATAACGCAGAAGGAACAATAAAGACAGTGCGGCCGCAGTCTCTCGGCATAAACACACTCTTAGCAGCACACTTTTTCCTGACTTATAGCGTTACCGTCACCCTTGTTCAGCTGCACCTATCCGACCAGCAACCCCGCCTCCCTACTCTCGGTAAAGTCCAACTCTCTAGAAAGGTTCAGGATAGTGTAAGTCTATGTCAAAGTGTCGGCGACGTCGCAACTATTGCTCGGAGGATGTACGGAGAGGAACAGTCCAGTCCAGTCGTATCACGGGGAATTGTCAAGCTGTATCATGAAGTCGCGGACCTTCAGGTAAGCGCGAAACAAGCCGTCGGTCTTAACAAGAATGAGTGTAAACATACAATACCATAATTTTATATAACGCGTCAGTTAATAGAACTATTATCACAGTACTTCTTAACATGAAGAAAACGACAAAGTTTTTAAACCATTAAATTTTTCATCTTAGTGAAGAAATGTTTAATTTTCGCACAACTGAAAACAATACCATTTCTGTAACACAGTTGGGAAGACAAATACGAGAGTAAAATACAAGTCATAACCTGTAAGGCTGGTTACTAAGTGCCTTGGCATAGAAAATACACAATATTTTTGTACACTTTGTTTACATGTCATTCGTCTGTCACAAATGATTAAGACAACAAATCTACATCGACAAAAATAAGGTGAGGCGGTGGCTTAGTGGTTAGCGTGCCGGTGTGGGGCACCGCGTCCAAGAGGACCGGGGTTTGAGTCCTGCCCGCCGCACAGTTGGGATTTTTCAGTCGCCGCCGAGTCCCACATACTGTCCTAAAGCCACCTATGAACGCGGACTCTAGATTCTCTCTCTAAAGAGAGGCTCAAAGATGAGCTCTAGCAGGCAGCATATGAGCCAAGCAAAACGGTACCACTGTAAACACTTGCCTGCGCTACAACGGACTGGGGCCAACCATCAGGCCCCACCAAGAAAGCCTACCGGCGCCACAGGCCGAAACGTAAAAACAAAACAAAGACACAAAAAATACCCGCAGCCTCTCGTAAAATTGCAATGTTTTGACATAAGCGGTTTTGGAAAAATTAAGGAGAGTTTCTAGCAGGCAAGGTGCTGCTACCTCTGACCCGCACTCCCAGGAGACTATTGATAATAATATCAAAATTGCAACTGGTATACTTCTACTGCTCCCACTACCATTATACTACTACTACTACTACTACTACTACTACTACTACTACTACTACTGCTGCTGCTGCTGCTGCTGCTGCTGCCAGGGATGGCCGGAAGAGTATTTAGTTGGGGGAGGGGGGGGGGGGGTAAGGTTAATTATGACCAACTCAGTAATTTTTGACCATCTCACATACAAACATTGAGAGCAGCTCTCGAGGTCATTGAGTCATTCTCTGTACATTCGTCAAAGTCTCATTTGTTATTGCTGTGTTGCTGCCAGTAATGGCTCACGGGGTGTGTCGTTAGTGGAGGAGGTAAGGGCAGTTTTGTCTAAACTTTGCTGGTCAGTGTTAGAAGAGAGAGAGAGAGAGAGAGAGAGAGAGAGAGAGAGAGAGAGAGAGAGAGAGAGAGAGAGAGTGTGTGTGTGTGTGTGTGTGTGTTTACGCACACGAATGAATTTAGGTATGAAGCTGTTTATGGGGTAATTATAAACATATGAAACCGCCCGACACCTGTGGCTCTCTGCGCCCAAGCAACATGTCCAGCCCACAGCTATAGAAGACCTTTGCAGATCAACTCATGGCAGAGGACCAGATTACACCTCACTAAATGATTCGCGGGAGCGAAACAAAATCAACTTGTTCACAAAGGAGGAGTTGGTTGAGTGGCACAAGGATCAAGTGTTCTGAATGGCTGAGTGGCTGATTAATAAATGACGGGATGGCTGGATTATAGATGGCTGATGACTGAATTGTTGGATGGCTGAGTTATAGCTGACTGAATGACTGGTTAGCTGATTTATATGGATGGGTGAATGAATGGATGACTGAATAGCTGAGTGGCTGGATCAAGGTATGAGTAACTGGATAACTCGATAACTAATTTGCTGGATGACAGGATGACTGGATAAATGAATGTCTGGATGACTGGATGAATAAATGTATGAATGATAGGGTGGCAGGATAACTGTATGGCTTGATGACTTGATGAATTAATAGTATATGAATGACATCAAAGAAAACTACTGATAATAATAAAGGGCATACGTCTGGGGCTGGGGTGTTCTTATAATTTTATGACAGTAAAGGAAATGTTATTTTTTATTTTATTCTGTAAATCAAACACACACATGATGGCTGAATATAGGGAGGTAGAATGGGCGGAGAGACCGTGCGGAAAAGGTGAGGCTTGTCTCTGGCTCGGCCTTTGTCGTCTCTGCCCCCTGGTGGCACCAGAGTGTGCTGCTGGACCTGAAAAACTGGGAGCGGCATGTGTTTGTGTGTCGCTACCACACCCGAGTGGCTGCCGCTGCTGATACCCAGTCCCCTGTCAGTGATGGAGAGTAAGTTGAAAATTGCCACCTATAACTGTCAGGGGATCAAGAGCAGTGAGTCCTATATCAAGGACCTATTAGGCCAGGTTGATATCCTGGCATTGCAGGAAACATGGCTGTGCGGGGATGAATTGCACAGGCCAACCACTCTTCACAAAGACTTTGTGTCGTTCTCTACGACAGCCGTGGACGACACACTGGTCCTGAGGAGGGGGAGACCTTACGGGGGGCTCACCTTTCTGTGACATAAGAGCCTCAGTAAGCACATCCGGGTGAGTGGTGCTCAGGACCCCCGAGTCCTGAGCATTACTTACAAGGATGACAGGCTCTCCCTCCTCCTGGTGAATGTGTATCTCCCTACCAACATAAGGGAGAACAGGGATGACCAAGCCATGTGTTTAGGGGCACTTGCCTCGTTGGTAGGCAGTGCCCAAGAGCAACATGTTTGTGTGTTGGGGGACTTCAATGCTGCTCCTGGCACCCCCTTCTTCAGTGACCTACAACACATGTGTGAGGACCGGGACATGGTGGTGGCTGATGTGAGGACGCTCTCCCCAACGAGCTACATTCACGTCAACATGGGGTGCCTCTCTCGCACCTGGCTTGACCATGTAGTGCTATCACCATGTCTGCACAGTGCTTTGGATGGGTGCACAATTCTATACGAGTGTCTCCTCTGACCATTTTCCTCTCTTATTTGGGCTAAAAATTAATGGGCTTCCTGGCTTGACACAAGTCAGGCAGGATAGGGTGGCGGGTTAAGTGGGATTTTCAGGACCCAAGAAAAAGAGAGGAGTATGGTCGGGTGGTGACAGAGTTGCTGAGAGACATTGCCATTGATCCTGTCAGGTTATGCTGCTTCCAGAGTACTTGTCTTGTCAGCGGGCATCATGACGCCATCGACAGGCTGCATCAGTCGTTGGTGGGGTGCATGGTGCGTGCTGGTGAGAGAGTATTCGGTACGTGCAGGAGGAGATGGAGGCAGATTCCTGGCTGGAATGAGGTGGTGCGGGAGGCCCACGGTGTTGCCAGGGAGTCCTTCCTGGAGTGGAGGGCCGGCGGCAGTCCATGCTGGGACCCTCTGGCAGAGAGGATGAGGCGCACCAGGGCCAGATTCAAGCTCTGCCTCCAGTGGTGCAGGGCTCATGAGGAGCAGCTCCGAGCTCAGGCGCTGGTTGCCCAGCTGGCTGGCGGTGACACAGACGGTTTCTGGCGCGGCATACGAGCCCTGTCCCCGGACTCTCACACGGTCCCCTTACGTGTGGATCAGGCCGTGGAGGAGGAGGACATTGCCACCATGTGGGGTGACCACTTCGATGGTACCCTGAACTGTGTGGCAGACGTGGAGAGTGAGAGGGCCCTCCGGAGCGAGCTGCGCGGAGTGATGCTGGAGAGCTTTCGCAGTGTCGACCACGGTGAACTGAGGGAGATGCTGCGGACGCTCTCCAACAGCGAGGCGCTGGGTGATGATGGGCTTCCCTCTGGCGCCTATAAGTATTCACCTCCCAGCCTGGTCTCTTGGCTCTGCCTCTTTATCAATGCCTGCATCTTTCATCAATACATACCCTCTCAGGTCTTGGCAGTGCAAATAGTTCCCTTGCTGAAGAGCAAGGTTAAAAACCCTGCTCTCTCTAGCAACTATAGGCCCATTGCCATTGCGACTGCCTTGTCAAAAGTGATTGAGAAGGCAGTGCTGCACCGCCTAGAGGCCTACCTGAACACGCTGGACAATCAGTTTAGTTACAAGAAAGGGCACGGCACTGAGATGTGTGTGTGGACGTTGAAGAATATCATTGAGTACTACACTTCCAGGGGCTCACCTGTCTACCTTTGCTTCCTTGACGCCAGCAAGGCCTTTGACAGAGTGAACTACTGGAAGCTGTTTAATAAACTGCTTGTAAGGGGAACTCCTGGGTACATTGTCAAGCTCCTAATGTACTGGTACACTACCCAGGAATTTGCTGTAAAATGGGGGGCTTCCACTTCGCTGCCATTTAAGACAGCCAATGGTATTCGCCAGGGAGGGATCCTGTCTCCCTACCTGTACAACGTCTACACGGATGATCTCACTGCCGCTCTGCGTGACACAGGCACAGGCTGCCACTTACATGATAGGTGCATCAACTCGCTGAGTTATGCTGATGACATGGTACTGATGGCGCCCACAGTGGAGGCTCTGCAGGACCTTATTGGAGTGTGTCAGGCGTATGCTGCCACGCACGATATTGTCTACAACACCACCAAGACAGAGTGCATGGTAGTGCCGCCGCCACACTCCAGGGTGGACTACCAGACATCAGCGTGGCTAAGTGGGAGTGCACTTGCATTTGTGGATAGATTCACATACCTGGGCCATGTCAGCAACAGGGAACGGACCGATGATGATGACATCAAGAAGCAGACCACCAAGCTCACAGTCATCGGCAACATGCTGCTTAGGAAATTCTCCTTCTGCAGCACGGAGGTGAAGTTAGAGTTATTCAGGAGCCACTGCTACTCTCTCTACTGCAACTCGCTGTGGTCGCTACCTCCATGAACCGTCTTAGGGTCTGTCATAACGACATCCTCAAGCGGCTTCTGGGGAGTCCTAGATGGACTAGCTCATCCTTGGCCTTTACCGAGCACGGGATGAACTGTTTGGCTGTGCTGCGTCGCCACGCCGCCTACAGTATGAGGAGTAGAGTGGAACAATCTGGGAACTCCATCATCACCTCCGTCAGACAGAGCTCGGCCTATGTATGTGGATCTTTGCGGCGGGAGTGGCTGGGCCTTCTGTACGTGAAGATTGTGCATAAGTGTGCCGTGCACACGCATATATAATCATTAAGCTGTCTTCTATTTGAGTGTATAATTATGTATCTCGATTTTGTTCTCGTTCGTTTACTTGTCCTGTTCTTCATATATGCCGATGTGCGAAATAAAATTATTATTATTATTATTATTATTATTATTATTATTATTATTATTATTATTATTATTATTCAGGTCGGCAGGTGACGGCAGCCGCTCCCTTGCTTAAGCCTAGACCTCACCTGATTTGATTCCACAACAACCAGGATTAAATACTGGGCAGTGCATGTCTGCTTGATCTCACTCGCTGGTGGAGCGGTGAATCTAGCAGGGCCTCTCCCTCCAGAGATGAATAAGTCGAGGTTGAAGGTGTGTGGGGAGTGCGAGGGCGGGGTTGTACATCCACACCTGGGTGTTGAGGTTGGAGCTGGTGGTAGGTGGCGTCAACAGGTGCCGGAGCTGACTCCAATGCGGAATCTACGAGACAACACTGCAACACTTGCAGCAAAGAGTGTACGTGATCACTTGCGTGATTACTACAATTCAGATGCAGGAGCAGTCGCTTGGCCTCACCCACGTTGCCCTACGTTTCTTCTTCTGTATTCTTTTTAACCGTCTATTTTCCATTAAATATACAAGCGTCAATAACCTTTGGTCACTGTCCACGTCCAATTTCAGGAGTTCAATTTCACGTTCACGAGAGCTGAGGAAAGCCATGGAGATGTCAAACTCAGGAATGATCAAAAACACCTGGACGGGCGTTTATATACCCTTCCAACTGGGTGTGGTAACGAAACTGTTTGCTGGTCGATGTGCCGCAGGTCTGCCGCCGGTAGGCCGGCGGTCTACCGCCGGCTGACCTGCCGCAGTCGCCGGTCGGAGAAATCGAAAATCGTATATGGTCGCCGGTTTACCGCCGGTAAACCGCCGGCTTACCGCCGGTAAACCACCGGTTTATCTGCTGTAGACCGGCGGTAGGCCGCCGGTCCCGGGATTATTGCCTATTTTGTCGGCGGTCAGGCCCCGATCGGCTTATCGGGAGTCATCGGGGACGATCGGGACCGGGGCCGGGAATGTGAGAGCCCCTTTAAGCCTCCCCTTCTTAATCCACCCTCCTATTGTCTCCTGGGATGTGCAGGTGTGTGTAAGGAGGGAAGGGTGAGATGGGGTGGGATCGCGGTGACAGGCTCAGAGCGAACTTCAAGGGAAAGGCTGAGGAAGTGGATATCTGCCTTCTGCCAAGGCAAAAGTGTAAAATTGACAATGGCTGTGACTTCACCTTTTGTGAGCTGCCTCTCTATCTTTGACAGCACGAAAACAAGCGTGATTAAACCAAGGCTTTTTAGCATGAGGAGTAGAGACAGTACGTAGAATGTGTGCCTCCATTCCAGAGACAATCACCTCTGTGATGCGCTGGGCACACACATAGGGGTCTCTCTCCTGGAAGCGGTAATCATTCCACGGGAAATCGGAAAAGTACATCCTCAGGTTGTCACACCAAGCTGAAGCAAAATGTCAGAAGCATCGCCTCTTCGGTGGGTCCAGAGGCTTTACAGGAGCGATAGGACAGGATACGGAAATAAAGTTGTGATCGGAGGAGCCCAACGGAGAGAACAGTTTGACAGAGTAAGCAGAAGGGTTAAGGCTGATTCACACTATACGTACATAAAGTGACCGGCATGGAACGTACCGTTCCGGACCGACAAAATATTCTTCAGTGGGAAACACTTTGCTGTGTTCACATTGCTACGGACCTGCACGTCTCCGGTGCGGACCTTCACCAGCAGTTGCCAGTCGGGATTGTCGGCGAGAATATTTTGCAGGTTTGCGGCGCTACGGCCCGGTCCGGAGCCTGTCAGTGTTGGATAGTGTGAACACGCTTCCGTCACCGACCGGCACCAGCACAGCAGACAGGCGTAGCACCGCATTCAAGGCCGATTCACACTACACGAGCACGTTTACGGGGCGTGACCGTACGTGAACGGGTAAATAGATCGCCTGGAGGCAGAGGGACAGATCAAATCAAAGCGTGCACCCGCGCGCGCGCACACACACACACACACACACACACACACACACACACACACACATGCATATACCTATGGAAGATTAAAAGACGCAATAAATAGTAATACTAATGCTACATAATTTATAAACCCAAGTCATAACAAGGGGGCTAGGTGTGGCCTCTTTATCTCCCACAATTCTGTTGTGTAATACTTCTATTTTACATCTTTACTGCCTAGAAAACCCTTTCTGCAACATCATCTTATCTTACTGTATGGTCCTCACTCACTCTTTATTAGAATTGTTGAAACATACATAAACATATACATATATAGGTGTAGGACATTTTCACCCCAAGACTTCCCCCCCTTCACACTTCCCCCACTGCCAAATTTTCCCCTGGTCATATTTCCCACTGGGTCGGTATTTTCAGACGCTTCCCATCATCAACTATTTCCAGAGCCCGAAATGGAGATTAATCGGGTTCTCATGAGTGTTTCTTTAGATTCGTGGTACAGAAGAAGGATCAAACTACCACCAGGGTTATACAAGAACCTCTGGATTTTTTTATTTATTTATTTATTTTTTTTACGTTGTTGCCTATTGCGCCGGTAGGCATCTTCCCGGTGGGGCCTGATGGTCGGCCCAAGGCTTCTTCCAGGTGGGGCCTGATGGTCGGCCCAGCCCGTTCTGGCGCAGGCGAGTGTTTATAGTGGCGCCATCTTGTATTGGCTCATGCTGCCCCCCGGAACTCGTTCTTGATTCGCTTGGACGGCTTCCTCTAGAGTCCGGGTTGATGGGTGGTCTTCAGGACAGCATGTGGGTAGTTTTAAGCCACTCGGCGGTGACTGAAAAATCCGAGTGGTAGCGTGGGGATTCGAACCCGCGTCGTCCATCACGCGGTGAATGTGGGCCCAGTACGCTACCAGTTCGGCCACCGCCTACCCAAAACTCCTACAAAAGCCTCGTCAAATGTGTGTACTTAGGGCCTTTTTTCCCCTTCAACATCGCCCTTTCCCCGTTCTATACAGCAAATTACTCAACTGATCAGAAGCTAGTTTAATTTTCGGGATGGTAGTTCATAATATATAGAAAGAGTAAGTTTGTATCTGAATGTTCCCGTCGTGTGCAGCCACCTGTTTTTTTATTTTTTTTATTCGTATGTTTACGGCGCCGTCCACCTCTCTTTTCTATTCATTTTTCTTCCTCCAGAAACTTAAAATGTACACGATCTCTCTCTCTCTCTCTCTCTCTCTCTCTCTCTCTCTCTCTCTCTCTCTCTCTCTCTCTCTCTCTCTCTCTCTCTCTCTCTCTCTCTCTCTCTCTCTCTCTCTCTCTCTCTGAGAATTAGCCAGCAGGATAGAACACGCAGTAAAGGATTTAAATTAGAAAAGTATAGATTTAGGAGGGAAATAGGCAAGCATTGGTTTAGTAAAAGGGTGGTGGGGGAATGGAATAGACTCAACAATCACATAGTGAGTGCAGGGACGATAGCTTGTTTTAAGAGTAGACTGGATAGCTAGCTACATGGACGAGGATGACAGGTGGTAGTGGGGGGAAATCTGGAGCTGCCCTGTGTAGGCCATTAGATCTCTTGCAGTCTCCCTATGTTCTTATGTTCTCTCTCTCTCTCTCTCTCTCTCTCTCTCTCTCTCTCTCTCTCTCTCTCTCTCTCTCTCTCTCTCTCTTACGCAAAAGTTAACTAAGATTTGATAAGTAAAACACTAAATGACAATATAAAAGTATAGTAGCAATAATGAAAATTTATTTTGTCAATATATCCAACTTCGCTTGTAACTAAAATTCATGCATTCATTTAGAATTTGTAGCTATGTTCGTACTGCCACGAAACGGTGTGAGCACGCTGTTGCCGGCCCATGACGGTCCCGTGCAGGTCCGGGCCGTCTACGTGCTGGTGTAGTGTGAATACACATGCTGTTGCCGGTCCATGACGGTCCCGTGCCGTTTACGTGCTGGTGTAGTGTGAATACACATGCTGTTGCCGGTCCATTACGGTCCCGCTCAGGTACGGTCACGCCCCGTAAACGTGCTGGTGTAGTGTGAATCGGCCTTTAGAGGTAAGGAAGAGGTCTAGTATGTTGGGCCCGTCTCCAAGACGGTCGGGAATACGTGTAGGGTGCTGGACCAACTGCTCTAGCTCATCTCTAGATGATCTAAATCTGCTGCTGCCTTTAGTTCGAAGACTGAAAATAATAAGAAATTCAAAGCTATTCTGCTCTGCTCGCATTCCTCACAAATATCCTTACATATATTGATCGACATGTATTACTCATTTGTAGGAACTCTCGACTCAATCAGTAGTGCTACAGAGTGACATCTTCCAACGACATCTGATGAAAAAAGTTACCGAAGGCATGCATGGCTGGCAAGAATATACCTGTCTGCCCTCCACCCTCATGCCTGCCAAATCTGCATGTTTTGTGAAAAGACCAGCGAACTCTTACCAGTGATACTGTTACTGCTTAAACATTTATTACTACTACCACTACTACTACTACTACTACTATTGTTACTACTACAGTTTCTACTACTACTACTACTATTATTATTATTGTTACAACTACGGTTTCTACTACTACTACTACTACTAGTGCTACTACTATTATAATTGTTACTGCTACGGTTTCTACTACTACTACTACTACTACAACTATTACTACTACTTCTACCATTACTGTATTATCCTACATCACCCAACACTAATATCATTCTCGAATATATACAGGGAGTACCGGAGTAGGACTGATCAGAGCGGCGGCAACACCCCACTCACCTCGCCCTCTCCCTCCCGCCAACACTGCACCACCTGGCCAGTCACGAAACGCCACGCCCACAACTGCGCAGTGCCTTGCTCTGCCCGGCAACACCAAGCTTCCGCTCGTCTCGTCTTGTCCCACTTAGGGTTTCACTCTGCCTGCGACCAGCCTGGCCACCACCTCCGCTCCCCCCGTCACACCCATACTCGCTGCGCAACTTTTCGATGAGAGAGAGAGAGAGAGAGAGAGAGAGAGAGAGAGAGAGAGATCATATCCTATTCTCATCTCTTCCTCTTCCCGAGTTGTGCCCCACGCACACATTTCCTCGCCTCATCCGTCTGTCTCCGTATCTTCCTCCTGTTTCATGTTCTTCAGTCTCTTCCTCCCGGCAACTCTAGTGACACACTTTACAGCAAGTGACACACACACACACACACACACAGGACTCGCAACCCCACCTCGCCCTCGTCCTCGAATCACTTAAGTGCATGGATGACGCAATTCATTCTCCACTTGAACGGGACGCGACCTTCTTTCCTTGCTTATATCTTTGCTCTACTGCGCATCTATGCACGCCTGGCTGCTATATTTATAGCGCGGCTCCATGTTTTTCCCAAGGCTGCTGTAGCACGTGTATGGATAGCTAAATAGTTTAAACAAATGATTATTTCTGTCTGTTTATGCTGCATATCGTAAAGATGTAGTACTACTACTACTACGTATTACTACTACTTCTACTACTACTACTACTATAAACAAATAATGAGTTCTGTAATATAATGTATCGCAGAGGGGGATGTGATACTACTACTACTACTATTACTAATAATAATAATAATAATAATAATAATTATAAAATATAATAATACCGCTGATTAATGGTGATGCATAGAAAAAAAAAATAACGTGCGACTCAGCAGGATTTCAACTCTGGGCGCTTTGTGAGGACGTTTACCTCCCACGGCCCGATTCGTGTTTGGCCTTGAGAGCGAGTGTTTGAGGACACGCGGCATCCATGGCTCGACGGTTTGCCTGCCTCTGCACCTCTATTCCGGGCTCTACCCTTGTGGCCCCGAGCAGCGGCAGGCCACGTGGACAGCTCAAGGTCAGGCCTAGGTGACAATCATATTCCCACGATGGTGTGATTGATTCAGGAAGATTACAGTCACATACCGCTGGTTTTCCCTTTTCTGCCCTCAATAGCAATGTTTAATTGTTTCTATTTTTTTCTAGGAAGCAGTTAAGTTAAAAGAAGCTTCTTCATCACTGATTTTGTTATTTCACTTCCAAACTTCATTACAGTCTTCTTCCTACCGCACTAATTTTTTCTTATGACAGACTTACAAAAAAAAAAAGAGTAACGAAAATCTTAGGACCCAGCAGGGATCTGACATATGTTTTTTCCCTGTATACTTTTAAGGAGTAGCGTGTTGCTGTTTTGTTTTTTCATTGTTCTTCTTAATAATCATATACAATAGTCGTGCCACGAGAATCTGGCGGGCGGGGGGTGGCGGCTGCGGGGTCAGTTAAGCCCCGCACCTGCCCCACACTCTCATTACCTCCCGCTTCCTCTCATGTGTCAACTATTTACTACCTTTAAATGAATTTAATTAAATAAATGGATAATCCAATAATGTCATATAGTGTTAAGATTGTTTCGTTTTTTAGGATAAAAAAAAATTATAAATACCACGACACTTGACAACATTGTATTCCAACGTTGTCAAGTGTCGTGGTATTTACACAAAATCTTTGTTATTATCCTATTGTTGAGAATGTGTGCCAAAGTGCGGGGCTTAGTTGACCCCACACCCGCCGCTACCCCATCGGACTACCACTACTACTACTACTACTGCTGCTGCTGCTGCTGCTCCTGCTGCTGCTACTACTACTACTACTACTACTTCTATTAATATTACTATAGTAGGCGGGGTTCCCACTATTCCGTTTTCACGGATCCGCCGACCGTCAGTGACGTCATCGACAGCGGGGACAGTGGAAACCGGGGGGCCCGTCGCCCGCGCACGGAGCTCCGTCGGCCGTCCAGAGATGAATCCAAATTAAAGGCCGGGTTTCCACTATTCTGTCTTGACGGATCCGTCGACGTTAATGACGTTAGAATGACGTCAGCGAAACAGCGGCCGCCCGTCAGGGATGATCCACTCCATCAGTCCATCGCTCATCATTTGTTGACAAACATATGGACAGCATTAACCACAACGACTTCTTGTATATGTTATTTTGTAGCTAAGTACTTCTATTTCATATTTTCATATGTAGAATATTCAATATCACTGGACTGGCACCACCACCAAAAGTTAACTTGAGTTCATCTCTGGACGGGCTCCGCGCGAGGCCCGGGCTCCGTTGATGACGTCACTGACGGTCGACGGATCCGTGAAAACGGAATAGTGGGAACCCCGCCTTAACTTTTGGGTCCGTGAGGGCGGCGTTGGTGGCCCGTCCAGTGATGTTCAATATATTACATATCATGAAAATATGTAATGGAAGTACTTAGATACAAAACAACATATACATACATTTCAATATAATAATAATTTAGATACATTTGCATTATGTACAACTATTTCGTTTGGCGATAAATAGCTTTAGTTGAGAACTGGAAGTGTGGCAACACCGCACACCGCCGCACCCACTCACTCGCTCACGAGTTGCGCGAACTTGCGCCTATCCACTATCCAGTTATGTTCACTACTTCACACTGCCCAGACACCAATTAATAGCCCTCCAGACTATATCAGGTATGTTACTACAATTCATATAGGATTCCGGTATTATTAGTTGATAAACCTAAGGACTGCCAATGCATAATAACTTCATTTGAAGCCGGTATACAAATGTTTATCAGATAAACAAGTGTTATGGCCATATACTTGTAAAATTTTCAAGTAACCATGCACTCCTTGCAAACACTATTCATAACAAATCACCTGTAATTCAATATACATAACGTAACAATATTTTCCTCCCAGCACTGTGTTTACCCCTATGGGCGACACAGGGCAGCTCAAGATGTGGTAGCAATGCATTTTAGGCTGGGCTTTAGGTACTACTGGGAGGTTAGTAACTGCTGCACACTATGTGCCAGGCCGAGGGGCCACACACTGCAACACTATATTATGGAATGCCCTCTCATTGCAATATTTAAACCACGGGAATGCCTAGACCAACTTCTCTGCCTCCATAAGAACCCTATGTTCTCCGCGAAGTGGCCTCTCCACACACAACTGCCGTGTCTTGAACCTTCACCTCCTCCTAGCTGGCCTCTCTTCTTCTCCAGCAGCAAGCAGAGCGACAACAATCAAGAAGTCGTTGTGGTTCGGGCCGTCCATGTTTGTCAACTTTACGGCGCGTGACGGAGGGACGGAGTCTATCTCATCCCTGACGGGCGGCCGCTGTTTCGCTGACGTCATTTTGATGTCATTAACGTCGACGGATCCGTCAAGACGGATGAGGAACAAGCGGGAGTACAGCGGAGCAACGTTTTTAACCCCACGTTGGTTGCCTTTCTCTCTCTCTCTCTCTCTCGTGGCGCCCCGCCACGAGTATTTGAATGCATTTTTTCTTACTTATGTCAGCTTATTTTAACGTACATTCCTTCACGATATAATCTAAATATAATTGTGAAACTACTTACACATCCCAAAACGAAAGGGAAACTCAATAATAAGTATAGCATTTTTTAAAATTTTTTTAGCAACACTGTAAAATACGTATGCCACGGTTCTTTATATGCATATAAATATCTTATCCATAATAAGTTAACTGTTCTTCCATACGTTATAATACTTAGATTAAATGTGTATGCATATTTGCTGATCATATTTGCTATGGTTTTACTTACATTAGAAAATTTCTACATCGCGAGCTAGGAGACAAGCAGCAAAGCTGTACAAGGGGATCCCCCTACGCTGGACCCCCCCCCCCCCAAACCGCACATTTAGCCGAGTCAGACTATACTACTGTAGCAAGCCACCGCTCAAACGGTCGCATATTCTCCTCCGGTGAGACAGAAAATGTGGCGCTGCAAGCACAGACTTAATAATGTATTCATGTGAAATGTTTATGTCTACCCTTGTCCTTGTCTCCTGTGCCGTCTGTGTATTTTCATTGTCGCTGTCCTTGTCTCTCGTCGCTCTCTGTAGTCCGCGTCGTGTCTTTAATTGTTTATCTATTGTTACTCGTCTATCTCTTACTGTCTGTCCTCGTCCTGTTATACATTCCTTCTACACATTGTTTCACACACACACACACCAACACGTAAATGTTATTCACGCCATACAACATTCATTCACACGCATACACACACAAACACCTTTTCTATGTGTTTTGTTTGTGCCCATGACTTGTACGAAATTTTGTGAATAAAGTAACCCTGGCAGATATGAGTATCTCTATCCGTGAACCAATTAGCACTTAGAACACTCGCCCAACACTACTACTACTACTAATAATAATAATAAAAATAATACCACTACTATACTACTACTATTTCTAAAATAATAATAATAATAATAATGTTACAATAATGATAATAATAATAATAACAATAGCAATAATAATAATAATAATGATAATAATAATGACAATAATAATAATAATAATAATAATAATAATAATAATAATAATAAAAATAATAATAATAATAATAATAATAATAATAATAATAATAATAATAATAATAATAATAATAGCAATAATAACAACAACAACAACAACAACAACAACAACAATAATAATAATAATAATAATAATAATAAGTAATAATAATAATAATAATAGAGCTTATGTGACAACACTGATTTACTCGAAACATTCATACTTCAACTATAACCTGCGTGATCTGTGGACCCAGCTATCTACAACCCAAAGACTAATCATACCAAGTCTGTTCAGGCGCAGGAGAGGCGTGGCAAAGAGGTGACGTCATAATGCCTCGGTGGGTCCGAGGCATGGAGGTAGAATTGGTGCAGTCGACACAGCCCGCTAATCCCATTCATTGAGGTGAAGCCGCCGGATTGTCATTTTTAGGGGCGCAAGACGAGGGATACCCGGGTGAAAGCTCACGTCCACCACCTTAGTTGTTAACTCCAGACCCCATTTCATTCATTATGATGGTGTTTTTGAGTACTGTACATTTATTGTTGCGGTAGATCTATGTCAGACCTGACAACACCTGGCAGCCTGGCCGAGCCCATTAAGGGGCAGCCTGACCTGACATCACCTGGCAGGTGTCCACAACCTTGCAGCCCTAAAAATGACAGTTCGGCGGAGTCACTTTTCAGGGCTGATGTCGACTCCACAAATTCTACCTCCATGGTCCGAGGACAGAAAACGTAGTAACTGATGGGTGACTTGTATTTTTTTTTTTTTTTTTTTTGGCCACTGCATACTACCTTTTCAGTCATTCTATTATTTCTTTATTAACTTCAAGTATACCAGTCTTATTTAACTGTGAAAAACAATTTCACATTTGTGTTTATAATTGGATGTGCAGCCACCTACAGCACATTTATTAGGCATCCTGGTTCACGTCACCGCTGTGCACCCGACCCCGTCTCGTTGCAGACTGATTCGGGGCGAGATTCTCAAACCCCTTACGTGATCGTAAGCCACACTTACGTCCACGTAGCGCCTTCACCGCAATTCTCGAAGCCCTACGTCATCGTAAGTTACTAAGTTACGATACGCAAGTTACGTGTGCGTCGGGTGCTGTCGTAAGCCTTACAATGTCTCCCTGATTTGCATGAAATGCGTTATAATTAGTGTTTCCCAACGTGAAAATAGCAAGAACATGTGTTCAAAAAGTAATTCTATCTAATAAAGTGAGCAATCAACAGCAGAGGTATTTGTTTAACAACTTTAGTGTGCGTTGCCGCTACAAAGGCAACACTTCCCTCAAGTCACACAGCTCGCCTGACTGTTGCCACTCAACGTTGCCAGATTGTCGTACTCTGTCTCTCATGTTTGCCGATTTCCGACCCAAAAAACTGCTTTCATCACCCAAATAACTGCCTTCATATATATGGTTCTCGTTTAAATAGTAAATTATACGGTGCTGCCACTGCTTCCCGTGGGGAAATGATTGTCCTCCGAGAAGCCTAGACAAAGTGTGAGAGAACGGTGACAGATGAAAGATGTTAGATTAGTCATTCAGTGATGTGTGAAACATCAAACAATCAGAGTATTACAGGGGAGTTGGCCGTGTGTCACTCTGGATATTTTATTGCACATATGAATATATATCCCGTTGCCTCCCTATTTCTGCAAAAAAAGGCCTCTTATTTGCATTTCATTGTCTATTTTCACGTGTGTAGTTTACTTTGATCTGCTCCGAGGGGGCGCCGGGTAGTCTGTTATTTCACGAGTATGTAGAAACTCTCGTCGAGGCAGTCAGTGGGTTGAGAGGGAAGATGACTGATCGCCGTGGCGGTGCGTGAGGCGTGGCTCGTGATTGGCTGGTTCAGCTCAAGAAGCGACTGTGATTCGCTGGCGACTCTGATGACGTCACATCGCAGCTTTCCAAGTCTTCCACCAATCAGCTGCGGCCTGCAGGGCTGCGATGTCCTTTGAGAATTACCATCCCTACGTCATCGTAAGGGCCACGTAAGCTACGACAACGTAGGCTTACGTCAACGTAACCTTCGAGAATCTCGCCCTCGGTTCCACGCAACGGCCGGGGACCCCCGCCCGTGTTGCTAGATCTACTGAAATTTCATGAGATCTACTGAAATTCCGATCAATCTCAAGAAATCCCGAATTATTGCCGTAATCTACTGAATTTTGATAGGTTCTCAAGAAAATGTACCAAAATTATGCTTCCCGGTAGTTGAAAATCCATAAAAAAAAATTAATGAGAGAGAGGGGGGGGGGAGGACGGACACCGACTGATCGGTCTTGCGACGCGTTTCATACGTGTAGGCTACGTGTACCACAGCCAGCCAGTACCACTCCACCACCGGCCGGGCCAGTTAGGCTGAGTTGGCTGCTGGACTATTGGAACTTGGCAAATTTGCAATTATGCTGAGATGTAGTGCGGTGCTAAGCTTCCGGGGGTATAGCCCCCAATGTCCAGGCCTACCTACGCCAATGATACCATCCACAGTTCATCTAGCATGTGTCCTGCAGAGTACAGCCCTGCAGTAGTCACCATAAGTGTCAATCACCGTAATAGTGACACTTGTCAAACTACTATACCGTCATTTTTTAGTATTTATTCACCTGCAATTCATTCATGATAGTCAAAACATTACGGTAGTTGCGAAAAACTTGCCTGAATATGGATTGTAGGGTCTGTAGAAGCCATAACACAAGTTTACCTGGCGTAATGCTTGCCTTGTGGTGTGTGGCTCGGGCGGCCACCTACAGCATGACGTCACAGCAACATGGCGGATCGTGTTCCGAGGAAGTATTTTTTTCACCTGTTTTACGGCACTTTTAATACAGATTAATAATCAGGAAAACATTGAAAAGCATTAAATAGATAAAAAAAAAGAAGTTATAAGCAAAAAACTAGGACGTGTCCAAATCGCGGCAAAAGGGCCGAAAAACAGGCTATATTGTGACGGCTCGACGACGGACTTGGAATCGAGTGATCATAAAATCCTTCAAGCTGGTCAAACTACATTGCCAAGAGGGGCTACATGCCAAATTACAATCTTCTAGAGGCAATAGCAAGGCCACACTAGACGAAAACGGCAAAGTGTCTGGAGTTCGTCAAAATCGCTCTCGACAGGGTTTACGTTTCAAGTTCTAGCGACGAAACTACTGGGAGTAGGGAAATGTTATGCACCATATTGGAAAGCACATTGGCAGGACTAAATCATTTGTTAAATAAGTCTTTTGAAATTCTAAAAAAAG
The DNA here is from genome assembly GCF_024679095.1 of Eriocheir sinensis. NCBI lineage: Eukaryota > Metazoa > Arthropoda > Malacostraca > Decapoda > Varunidae > Eriocheir > Eriocheir sinensis. The sequence goes on along the minus strand of NC_066511.1, from coordinate 371,031 downwards.
TGAACGGATTTCAAGGTTGGGAACTCAAAAATAGTTTTTTTCAGTCATTTTTTGCGAATTTATTCGATTTTTGACCCTTCCGAGTAGGATTTTGAGCCCGTTCGCTAGTTAAAATATATATAGCCCTTTCATTTTGCCGTCGATTGATACCAAAAACATTTCTGTAGCCCCAGAAATAAGGGAGTTATGGCGATTCGCACCAAAGCGGTTGATTTTCCAAAATTCGCAGCTCAATGACAGGGCTGGGGCAAGTGTCCGTTCCATAGTATAGGGTTCATTGGTAGAACACTATTTTCTGCTGAGAGAGAGAGAGAGAGAGAGAGAGAGAGAGAGAGAGAGAGAGAGAGAGAGAGAGAGAGAGAGAGAGGAAAACAACAGGATGTAACTTAAAAATAAAGGCAAGTGGAGTGGTTACGAGAGAGAGAGAGAGAGAGAGAGAGAGAGAGAGAGAGAGAGAGAGAGAGAGAGAGAGAGAGAACAGGCTGTCACTTAATAAAAATAAAGGCAGATGGAGTGGTTACGAGAGAGAGAGAGAGAGAGAGAGAGAGAGAGAGAGAGAGAGAGAGAGAGAGAGAGAGAGAGAGATAAACTCTTATGAAACAGCATGTTACTATTTTCGGTATACACGTGAGAGGTCTAAGAACTAGTGATGGGCCAATAGACTCAGCCAGCCAGCCACTGAGCTCCACACACGTCATGGGGTCTCTCACTGGCTTGCTGGCTGGCTGAGGGTGTGAGAGCGGCTGACCTTGGCACACACACACGACCTTGCTTACTTATCACGTGCTGGAGACGCTCACGTTAATAGCTTATCCTTACGATCTGCCACTAAAAAGATGGACAAAGAAAGTATGTAGTTCAATTTAAATCAAAACTCGAGGCTGACAACTAACTCCTATCCTTTGAAAATTTGAAAGAAATCAGTGATAAAACGAAAAGAAATATGTAGGAAGACTAGAATGATCGTGGTGTTATGTTGCTGTAGTTGTTGTTGTTGTTGTTGTTGTTGTTGATGTTGGTGATAGTGGATATGGTTGAGAGATAAAGATGTTTGTTGTGTTAGTGGTGGAATCGGTGGCAGTGGTGGATGCACTTCATGTTCATAGTGATTGTGGTTATGATGTTAGTGAGGACGGTAATTGTGAGAGTGAGGTGGTGGCTGTGATGGCGGAAGATATTGGTGGTTAATTATCAGAGAGGTGATGAAGAGGGACTGTAGCGGTGGTGATGATGGTGTTGGTAGTGGTGGTGAGGGAGGGAAGTAGAAGTATAGAAAAATAAGTAAAAATGGTAAAGGCAGGCTGAGAGAGTGATGAATCGATGGCATTACGAGTAGGAGTGTTATTGCTGGAGGTAATGTTCCTGGTGACAGTGGTAGTGGCTCTGAACGTATCTGTCTACATAAAATATGAAATTTTAATTTTAAGGCAGAGCTCTTTTTAATGATTATCATTTTCAAAGAGCTCATTTATTTTAACAACCTTTGATATTGAAATTCTTCAATAAAAACTTCAATAAAAACTTACAGTGTTTTTCTACTTATGATTTTCAAGTGAAAACTCATTTTGGGTAATGTAACGACACTAAACTATGATTTCATTTGATATTGGCAGTTTCTTACAAGAAAATGTTCTCATAAAAGTGAAACAAATAATCTACGTAAACCATAAAAAGATTAAAGCAAAAAAATTTTAATATAAAAATCGATTTAAATAGAAAAAAATAATCAGATTCAAATCAAACAAATCGATTTTTATTAAAAAATCATTATCTTTTTCCAACCCTGATGGTATAACTCTTTACAAGCATATCTTGATATTATTTCATATGCTTCGATTCATAGATATTCTTTTCTTCTTGTTTCATCAGACTACATCAGAGAACACTTTTCTTATATTAAGAAAAAATAAAACATTAAAATTCGTTCAATGCGGGATCTGTAAATTGAAAAAATTGTTTGTACGAGCTCAATTGTTTGTACGAGCTCCATCGTTATCACAGGAAACTCAGGATGTGAAACCCACTCATGCGCTGCACGGGACCGGTTCATGCATGACGATAGCAGAGTTCTCATAGGAGGTTGCTACGGTGTCCCTTTATGATCAAGTATAATATGCTATGGGAAAAGGAGAAACTTGCGTGCTGAAGAACAAAACACGGGGGATGCTACGGTACATGAAAAGCATAAAGCAAGACATATCACAATCCATTTGCAAAAACTTATATCAGTCAGCTGCTCGGAGTTTTGTGCCTTCCTGCGTCTGAAATTCAATTTCCTTTTAAGTGAAGAAATGGTGACCCACTATTAACGATCCGTATTTTTAAGTACTAAGATGCAGAGAATGTACAGGTGACAGGTGTGTGTGTGAGTGTGTGTGTGTGTGTGTGTGTGTGTGTGTGTGTGTGTGATTCACTATGGCTTGATCACGAGCTGGACTCGCAGTCGCCAGCAAGTACCCTCCCGACAAGAGAGGCTCATTATAGTCGATCTCCGAGTACTGCCGGGACCTTTAAACACCACACACCCCATCCCCCTTGTTCAAGGGGGGCCAGTAGCCGCTCCTTGTCTGAGGAAAAATCCCGGCCTGAGAAGGGCTCTTACCTCAGTTTGTCAAGCCGCTAAGTCTGGCAGCGAAGAGCTTTAACTGACTGAGCTACGGAGCGGTGTGTGTGTGTGTGTGTGTGTGTGTGTGTGTGTGTGTGTGTGTAATTCACCACGGCCTGATCACGAGACTCGGACTCGCTTTCGCCACCAGGTACCCTTCCGACATGAGCAAGTGCATGCTCATTATCGTTGATCTCTGGGTACTGCCAGGACCTCACACAGCACACACCCCATCTCCCTTGCTCCAGGGGGGACAGTAACCACTCCTAGTCAACGGAAAGAATCCGGCCTGAGCGGGACTCGAACCACCGCCTGTTTGGCCGTGAAGCCAATACGGTACGCCATTTGTTCCGTATTTTGTCATCTGAATGGTCAAGCAGATAAAATTCAGTATCTCAAAATTGTAGTGTGCGCATTTTTCGGTTAATCACAAAACCAGTCCGTAAAATTTGTCAAGGTTCGTCCTAAAATACGTGTAAAATACGCGACGTAACATCCCTCCCCCCTCCCCCACTCGGTCGCCAAATGCTGAGCGGACGTCGGAAGGGGAGTGTGGGGTCGTGAAGGTTAAAAGTATTCCATGCTAAACTTTCACAACAAGAATCGGCAAGAGTCTGGACCAACCGTTATTTCCGGTTGAGGTCTGAGGGAGGTCGGGGGCAGTCGTCAAGACTGTCGTCTACAGTCTTGGTTTGTCTTGAGACAGTCGTGACGACTGTCGGGGCCATTTTTCAAATTTTTACCGTTTCCTGTCGGCACAGTCGTCTGTGCCGACTACTTAAGAATAATGAGGGACTGTCGTGACGACAGTCTTCGCCTAATGAAGGACGTTCGTGACGACTGTCGGCTCAGAAATATTGGCTAACACTTCCGCCATCAGGAAATTACAAAGGAGGCAGCTCAAGGGCACAAAAAAAGGAAACAATAATAAAAAAAAAAGCCCGCTACTCGTTGCTCCTAAAAAAGAATCAGAAGAGGTGGCCGAAAGAGAGGTCAATTTCGGGAGGAGAGGTGTCCTGATGCCCTTCTCTTGAAAGAGTTCAAGTCGTAGGCAGGAGGAAATACAGATGAAGGAAGATTGTTCCAGAGTTTACCAGCGTGAGGGATGAAAGAGTGAAGATGCTGGTTAACTCTTGCATATGGGGTTTGGACAGTATAGGGATGAGCATGAGTAGAAAGTTGTGTGCAGCGGGGCCGCGGGGGGGGGGGGAGGCATGCAGTTAGCAAGTTCAGAAGAGCAGCCAGCGTGGAAATTTCGATAGAAGATAGAGAGGCAACATCGCGACGGAATTTAAGAGGTAGAAGACTATCAGTAGGAGGAGGAAAGCTGATGAGACGAAGAGCCTTAGACTCCACTCTGTCCAGAAGAGCTGTGTGAGTGGAGCCCCCCCACACGTGAGATGCATACTCCATACGAGGGCGGACAAGGCCCCTGTATATGGATAGCAACTTCGCGGGGGAGAAGAACTGGCGGGGACGATACAGAACGCTCAACCTCGAGGAAGCTGATTTAGCGAGAGAGGAGATGTAAAGTTTCCAGTTGAGATTTTGAGTAAAGGATAGACCGAGGATGTTTAGTGTTGAAGATGGTGATAGCTGAGTGTTGTCGAAGAATAGGGGATAGGTGTTTGGAAGATTGTGTCGAGTTGATAGGTGGAGAAATTGAGTTTTTGAGGCATTGAAGGACACAAGGTTCCTTCTGCCCCAATCGGAAATGATAGCAAGGTCTGAGGTTAAGCGTTCTGCAGCCTCCAGTCTGGAGTCGTGTACTTCCTGTTGAGAGGGTCTTCTATTGAAAGAAGTTGAATAATGCAGAGTGGAGTCGTCGGCGTATGAGTGGACAGGACAGTTTGTTATGGAAAGAAGATCATTGATGAATAACAGGAAGAGAGTGGGTGATAGGACAGAGCCCTGTGGAACACCACTGTTGATAGGTTTAGGGGAAGAACAGTGACCGTCTACCACCGCAGAGATAGAACGGCCGGAAAGGAAACTGGAGATAAAGGAACAGAGAGAGGGATAGAATCCGAAAGAGGGCAGTTTAGAAAGCAAAGACTTGTGCCAGACTCTATCGAAGGCTTTCGATATGTCTAGCGCAACAGAGAAAGTTTCACCGAAACGGCTAAGAGAGGATGACCAAGAGTCAGTTAAGAGAACATGAAGATCACCAGTAGAACGCCCCTTGCGGAACCCATACTGGCGATCAGATAGAAGGTTAGAAGTGGAAAGGTGCTTTTGAATCTTCCGGTTAAGGATTGATTCAAAAGCTTTAGATAGACAGGAAAGTAAAGCTATAGGGCGGTAGTTTGAGGGATTGGAACGGTCACCCTTCTTAGGCACAGGCTGTACAAAGGCATACTTCCAGCAGGAAGGAAAGGTAGATGTTGATAGGCAGAGACGAAAGAGTTTGACCAGGCAGGGTGTCAGCACGGAAGCACAGTTTTTAAGGACAATAGGAGGCACTCCATCAGGTCCATAAGCCTTCTGAGAGTTGAGGCCAGAGAGGGCATAGAAAACATCATTTGGAAGAATCTTAATAACAGGCATAAAGGAGTCAGAGGGGGGATGAGTAGGAAGAATATGCCCAGAATCGTCCAGGGTGGAGTTCTTACAGAAAGTTTGTGCGAAGAGTTCAGCCTTAGAGACAGATGAGACGGCAGTGCTGCCATCAGGGTTAAGGAGAGGAGGGAAAGAGGAAGAAGTGAAATTGGAGGAGATATTTTTTGGCTAGATGCCAGAAGTCACGGTAAGAATTAGAAAAAGTAAGGTGTTGACATTTTCTATTGATAAAAGAAGTTTTGGTAAGTCGGATTGGCACGATTACGGGCTGAAATGTAAAGGTCATAGTTAGCGGGAGTTCGAAGGCTCTGGAACCTTTTGTGAGGTGCCTCTCCATCTTTAATAGCACGAGAACAAGCATGATTAAACCAAGGCTTTTTAGCATGAGGAGTAGAGAAAGAACGTGGAATGTATGCCTCCATTCCAGAGACAATCACCTCTGAGATGCGCTGGGCACACACAGAGGGGTCTCTCTCCTGGAAGCAGTAATCATTCCACGGGAAATCGGAAAAGTACATCCTCAGGTCGTCCCACCGAGCTGAAGCAAAATGCCAGAAGCATCGCCTCTTCGGTGGGTCCAGAGGATGTACAGGAGCGATAGGACAGGAAACAGAAATAAGGTTATGATCGGAGGAGCCCAACGGAGAGAACAGTTTGACAGAGTAAGCAGAAGGATTAGAGGTAAGGAAGAGGTCTAGAATGTTATCTCCAAGACGGTTTGGAATACGTGTAGGGTGCTGAACCAACTGCTCTAGGTCGCTGAGGAGAGCAAAATTGTAGGCTTGTTCACCAGGATGGTCAGTGAAAGAGGATGAAAGCCAAAGCTGGTGGTGAACATTGAAATCTCCCAAGATGGAGATTTCAGCGAAGGGAGAGTGAGTCAAGATGTGCTCCACTTTAGAATTCAAATAGTCAAAGAATTTTCATAGTTAGTAGAGTTAGGTGAGAGATAAACAGCACAGATGTATTTAGTAATAGAATGACAATGAAGTCTTAGCCAGATGGTGGAAAATTCAGAAGAGTCAAGGTCGTGGGCACGAGAGCAAGTGATGTCATTGCGCACGTAGGCGCAACATCCAGCTTTGGATTGAAATTTAGGATAGAGATAGTAGGAGGGAACAGAGTAGAGGTTGCTGTCAGTAGCCTCAGAAACCTGTGTTTCGGTGAGGAAGAGAAGATGAGGTTTAGAGGAGAGATGGTGCTCCACAGAATGAAAATTAGAACGAAGACCACGAATGTTGCAGAAATTGATAAGGAGGAGGTTCGAGGAGTTATCAGGACACCTCTCAAGTCGGCAGCCAGAAGGGGAGTCCTCCCTGGGGGAGTTTATGGTCCCCCCACAAGCGGGGACTCCGAGGCAGTGTTGTTTTTCGCCATTTTGAATTTTGAATTTTGGGAAAAGGTGTGTGTTGTGTGAATGTAGTGTGGTGTAGAAAGAGAGAGGAACTGTCTTTTGAGACATTTTGCAATCACAAGCACAACAACAACTTCTGGACATGGTTACGTTTCACTGGCACAAATTTGGGAGCCACACAGCACGCACGCACTCCTGCTGCCTCTCTTTTGTGTTGAATGATACAACTAGGGTTGCCACCCTGAGGTCAGAAAAATGTGGAACGCAACATCTCACTCTCCAATACGGAATGGATCCATATTTTAAGGAACGGGTGGCAACACTAAAATTTCTCGAGCATGCAATGAGTGACAGCCGCTGCTCGCTTCTGGTGGAGGCAAGAGGGAGGGGGGAAGAGACGTTACGTTACGTATTTTACACGTATTTTAGGACGAACCTTGACAAATTTTACGGAGTGGTTATGTGATTAACCGAAAAATGCGCTCACTACAATTTTAAGATACTGAATTTTATCTGCTTGACTATTCAGACAACAAAATACGGAACAAATGGCGTTCCGTATTGGTTCAAAACGGAACGCTACATTTCATTCTCGAATACAGAGCGATTTCGTATTTTAAGGAATGAGTGGCAACCCTAGAAGTAGACACAGCGGAGTCTCGGCCCATCATAGCCTATATACCCCAGGACCCATGAAGACTGCTATTAAGATGTCTACGGCCAAAATATCCTTTTAAAATTTTGGGTAGAATTCGGCAAGGCTGCCGCCAAGATAGTCGCGAAGACCGTCGGGAAGACCGTCGGCCAACTCCTTGGTAACAATCGGCCAGCTGGTCTGCCATCCAGTTGACAGATAATCTGAAAGACCATCTGTGACTGTCGGTCAATCGGTCGGCAGATTCATGGTTGTCGTAGACGTGGCGCCATTTAAAAAAAAAATGACCGTTGAGACTCGTCTTGAAGGGTCAAGAGCAATTAGCGCTGTCTCTGTGGCTGTGCTTCCTCCCCCTGCTACTGTTGCTGTCCTTTCCCTTGTGCTGCTGCCCTGTGGCTTGCTGTGGCTTACTGTGGCAGTCTGTGCTTCTGAGGCTGTGCTATTGCTTCTGGTGGTGTCGGTGTTCCTGTTACTGTCAACGCCCTGCTACTCGTTAAGTGTTATTCTAGTATTTTTATTCATAACACTTTGCTTTGTCTTGCTAGTCGGTGTCTCCAACACTACCACTACCTCTTCTCCCACATCAGTGCACACATACTTTCACTAGCTACCCGTCCACATTATTTAGGCATCTCCGTGTTAATTGTTACTAGGCGTGCGTGTGTTCTGGCCTGTAGGAAATTTCCCGTGTCGACGGAAATAACCCACACTTGGTCGGAGACGACAATTCCCTGGGCCGCGTCCCTCTCATCCGCACCCAGACGACAAAAGCCATGCCGTCCCGCCCTCAAACCTGCCCCGAGTGCCGCCTACGCCAGGCCCCGCAATACTTCCGTGTCAAGAATGTTTTTTTTTTTTTTAACAGAAAATAAGACAGTTCAAGAGCGTGAAAAAAGAAAACAATAATGGAAAAAAAAGCCCGCTACTTACTGCTCCTGAATAGAGTACAGAGGAGTGGCCAAAAAGAGGTTAATATCGGGAGGAGAGGTGTCCAGATACCCTCCTCTTGAAAGAGTTCAAGTTGTAGGCAGGAGGAAATACAGATGAAGGAAGAATTGTTCCAGAGTTAACCTGCGTGAGGGATGAAAGAGTGAATATGCTGGTTAACTCTTGCATAAGGGGTCTGGACAGTATAGGGATGAGCTTGATTAGAAAGTCGTGTGAGGCGAGGCCGCGGGAGGGGAAAGGCATGCACTTAGCAAGTTCAGAAGAGCAGTCAGCATGAAAATATCGATAGAAGATAGAAAGAGAGGCAACATCGCGACGGAATTTAAGAGGTAGAAGACTATCAGTAAGAGGAGGAGAGCTGATGAGACGAAGAGCCTTAATAGACCGGTAGCCAGGGGGGGGTCAGCCTAGCTGGAAAGGTAACAAATTCAAACCCACATAGCAGTGGTCCTTGTGTCTGTCCATGCATGAAAACTGATGTCTGCCGGGCCTGCAGTGGTGGACAAGGTCATGAGGTCATGTCAAAGTTGTAGCCCCATAGCATTTATTAAAACCCTGATTTTGGTCCTAATCTGAACATCACGGTAGAGATGGCAGGATGGTCGCAAATGACTCCAATGGACAAGACAAACAACTTACATTCCGACAACATTTGGCTAATGTTAACTGTTTGGTCTGTAAAAATGGTCTTAGTTATCTGATTGCCATAAAAAAGATGCCATTTGCACCATATTTTTTAACTATGACCATTTTTACATACCAAACGGTTAACATTAGCCAAATGTTGTCGGAATGTAAGTTGTTTGTCTTGTCCAGTGGAGTTATTTGCAACCATCCTGCCATCTCTATCGTGATGTTCAGATCAGTACCAAAGTCAGTCTTAATAAATGCTATGCGGCTACAACTTTGACATGACCTCATGACCTTGTCCACCACTGCAGGCCCGGCAGACTTCAGTTCTCATGCATGGGCAGACATAAGGACCATTGCTATGTGGGTTTGAATTTGTTACCTTTCCAGCTAGGCTGACCTCCCCTGGCTCCCGCTCAATAAGCCCCGTTCACACTGTGCCGACTCTGGGCCACGACAACCCAGCGACTTCTGCATTCGACAAGTCGGCTCCCACGCTCCAAGAATTTTTTGGCGTCTCGGTGTCGGCTACCATGATTGCCGACCGTCTGGGGCATTCGGCCAACTAGTTGGCAGAATGTCTGCGACATGCTGCCAACTAGTCTCAAGACGAGTCTCAATGGTCATTTTTTTAAATGGAGCCATGTCTACGACAACCACGAATCTGCCGACCGATTGGCCGACAGTTACAGACGGTCTTGACGACAGTCTTCCAGATTGTCTGTCAACTGGTTAGCCGACTAGATGGCCGACAGTTGCCAAGGAGTTGGCCGACGGTCTTCCTGACGGTCTTCGCGACTTCCTTGGTGACTGCCTTGGCGGCAGCCTTGCCGTTTCTTAAAATACAAAATCCCTCTGTATTCAAGAATAAAATGTATCGTTCCGTTTTGAACCAATACGGAACGGCATTTGTTCCGTACGGTATTTTGTTATCTGAATGGTCAAGCAGATAAAATTCAGTATCTTAAAATTGTAGTGAGCGCATTTTTCGGTTAATCACAAAACCAGCCCATAAAATTTGTCAAAGGTTCGTCCTAAAATACGTGTAAAATACGCGACGTAACGTCCCTCCCCCCTCCCTCTTGCCTCCACCAGCAGCGTGCTGCGGCTGTCACTCATTGCATGCTCGATAAATTTTAGGGTTGCCACCCGTTCCTTTAAATAGGGATCCATTCCATATTGGAGAGTGAGATGTTGCATTCCACATTTTTCTGACCTCAGGGTGGCAACTGGCAACCCAAGTTGTGTCATTCAACACAAGAGAGATCGAGGCAAAAGGAGTGCGTGCGTACTGTGCGGCTCCCAAGTTTGTGCCAGTGAAACGTAACCATGCCCAGAAGTTGTTATTGTGCTTGTGATTGCAAAATATAAATATAAATTTCTTGATGGCGGCAGTGTAAGCCAATATTTCTGAGCCGACAGTCGTCACGAACGTCCTTCATTAGGCGAAGACTCACATCAACACATCAACACCCAAGACCTCGTGTACCCTAGAGTCGTGGGTTGTCGTGGCCCAGAGTCGGCACAGTGTGAACGGGGCTTTAGACTTCACTCTTTCCAATAGAGCTGTGTGAGTGGAGCCCCCCACACGTGAGAGCCATAACCCATACGAGGGCGGACAAGGCCCCTGTATATGGAAAGCAACTGTGCGGGGGAGAAGTACTGGCGGAGACGATACAGAACGCCCAACCTCGAGGAAGGTGATTTAGTGAGAGGAGATGTGAAGTTTCCAGTTAAGATTTTGGGTTAAGGATAGACCGAGGATATTTAGTGTTGAAGAAGGTGACAGCTGAGTGTTGTCGAAGAATAGGGGATAGATGTTTGGAAGATTGTATGGAGTTGATCGGTGGAGAAATTGAGTTTTTGAGGCATTGAAGGGCACAAGGTTCCTTATACCCCAATTTGGTGTCAAAGCAAGCCAGGACGAGAGCAAAATATTAAAACTGGAAGGCATTATTGGAAGTCTATCACTACAGCTCGCTGATCTAAAAGACCTTATTGGTATTTATAACTCCGTGAGTCCGTGACCCTACCCGCGTGCTCACCCTCGGATCTCCCTGTCACCTCCGCCTCGCCCTCTCTGCCGCTTCACCCTACACGCCTCAGCACCTCAGCACGACACAGCCCCATCGCCTCTTCACTTTTTTTTCACTGACCCTTCTCCTGCCTCTCCCTCCCCGCCCCTCTCCTTCTCTGCCTCGTCCTCCTCCTCCTCAGAGTGGGCGCCGGTCACTAGTGGCGTCCCTCAGGGCTCGGTTCTTGGCCCAGTGCTCTTCATTATTTACATCAACGACGTGGATGTTGGACTCAATAATCGCATTAGTAAATTTGCAGACGACACAAAGATTGGTAACTCGGTTCTCACTGACGAAGACAGGCAAAGCCTCCAAGAGGATTTGCACAAAATTTCAGCTTGGTCGGATAAATGGGAGATGCCCTTTAACGTAGACAAGTGCCAGGTCCTTCAAGTTGGAACAAAAAATAAGTTCGATTACGAAATACGCGGCGTTAAACTCACAAGTGTTCAATGCGTTAAGGACCTGGGGATTAAAATCACGTCAAACCTCAAATTCTCACATCAATGCATCGATGCAGCAAATAAAGCGAACAGAATGTTGGGCTTCATTAAAAGAAACTTTTTATTCAAGAATAAAGATGTAATACTTCCGCTCTACAATAGTTTAGTCAGACCCCACTTGGAATATGCGGTACAGTTTTGGTCTCCCCACCATGCAAAGGACATTGCTAAACTAGAAGGTGTTCAGCGTCGAGCAACAAAAATGATCCCTTCCTTGCGCAACAAATCCTACGAAGAAAGGCTTTCCACCCTTAACATGTTCTCTCTTGGGAAACGTCGCCTCCGAGGAAAACTGATCGAATGTTTTAAAATACGTAATGGTTTCACGAATGTAGACAGAACAAAATTGTTTATGATCGATGACACTTTGCGAACGAGGAACAATGGCACAAAACTCAAATGTAGACAAGTAAATTCAGACTGCACCAAATTTTTCTTCACCAACGTTGTAGTGCGAGAATGGAATAAGCTCCCACCATCAGTGGTCCAGTGTAACACGATTGACTCCTTTAAAAACAAGCTCGACCGTCACTTCCTTGAACTTAATATTAACTAGAGTAGAAAAGCAACGTTTTGGAGCCATCTGATTAATGTAAAATCACTTAGGTTTAAGGACAGACCACCTAGTCTGGACCATGGTGTCTGTGTGGTCTGATTTTCTATGTAAATATATGTAAATCCTCCTCCTCCTCCTCCTTTTTCTCTTCCTCTTCCTCTTTTTCCTCCTCCCCCCTCTCTTCTTTCCCCTCCCTATCCTACCGCTGCCTCTCTCTCATCTCTCCCTCCTCCAAGGTGCCTTCCTCGTCGTCCTCCCCCAACCCTCCCCCTTCGTCCAGACTCCTTCCCCTTCTCCCTCCTGCTCTCCCTCTTCCTCTTCCTTCTCTCCTTCTTCCCCCTCCTCTTCCTCTTCGACCTCCCCTGCCTCGCCCTCACCCACTTCTTTCTCTTCTCATTCTCCCCTGGCCCTTACCCCTTCCTCCTCTCCCTCCTCCTCTCCCTCCTCCTCCGCCTCCTCCTCCTCCCCTATCTCTTCCGCAGCTACAGCCACTACCCTGCCCCTATCTACCATCTTCCCCGTTCCACACAGTCCCACCCTGTTACCACCCCTCCCTCTCTCTCCCCACCCCTTCCTCCTGTTTCAGCTTCCCTTCCCGCTCCTGGCGCCGTTCCTAGGAAGGTCTTAGTTGTGGAGGACAGTCAAGTCAGGCTCATTGACAGGTACTTGGATAAGGGGAATAGACATAGAGTTTGCTTTCCCGGGGCAGGTATAGGACATAGGTACAGCACGTTTCTGACAGGACTGAGGATATTTTAGTAGGGGAAAGTACTCAGCCTATCGTCTTCTGCAGTTTCGGTGGCAATGATATCGGTAGAGTGGGAAGCGAAGAGATATTTAGGCGCTTTAGGGAATCGTTCGCTAAAGTGAGAGACTTCAGTGTGGTGCCGGCCGTTTGTGGTGTTTTGCCAAGGAGGGGGGTAGGTGAGGGATGGCTTTCCAGGGCCTTAGCAGTAAACAGAAGCCTGGCGGCTCACTGTAAGCGTAATGGTTGGCTTTTCATTGATAATTGGGACCTCTTCTACGATAAAGGCATCTTGTATGCCAAGGATGGTGTGCACTTGTTAGTCACTCCAGGGGGTTGAGGTTCTCGCAGACTCTCTCGAGCGATCACTTAGCACCCTGCAGGATTTTTTAGGGTAGGCGAGGGGGGAGGCCTAACATCAGTGGCTATGCATCGCAGACTGGGACTAGAGAGCTCAGGATAAATCGAAAGGATGTAACAAAGGATGGGTTAATAGCTCATTACACCAACAGTATGAGCCTCAGGAACAAAATAGATCTACAGAGGGGGAAAGCATGTGTAGAGAAATTCGACATTATAATTATCACGGAAACATGGGTGGATACTGCAAACAAAAACTTCTTGTCGGAATTGGAAATATATGGTTATCTTTTCAAATGTTTTACGAAGATATGTTAAAGACACATTTAAATGTTCCGCTAACAATTCTGTTCAAACAAATGGCGACTCAGAACCAGTTTGGGTGGACGTCCACAAAGGGAAAGACAAACTAACTCTAGGGGTTCTTTACAGGCCACCCAACCTTAGCAGGCAGGATACGGATATATTACTATAAGAGGTTGGCAGGGCGAGCAGGAGTAAAAATGTCTGCATAATGGGGGATTTTAGCAATAGGAATATAGACTAGGAAGGCGTGGTGGGTGATTTAGAATCTGAGGGTTTTCTGAAAGTAATACAAGATAATTTTCTCAAGCAGACAGTAACTGAGTCCACCAGAGGTAACAACATTTTAGACTTGGTCTTAACTAACAATGAGAATATGATCAGTGAGCTAGATGTTGGAGGAGAACTAGGTGGTAGTGATCACAAGGAAATTAGGTTTAACTTAGACTGGGCGGTGACCCATGACCTCAACCCTGTGTTGGTGCCAGACTTTAGAAGAGCCGATTACGAGGGGCTCAGAAGACACCTTGAGGAGGTAAATTGGGGAACCTTAGGGCTAGATGAGGGCCGGATCTCAGGGCTGGAACCGGAAGGGCAGGGAAACCATGTAGAAATTACCTACAATAATTTAGTTAGAGTAATAGCAGAGGGTCAGAGACAGCATATCCCTTACCGAGCACGTAGAAAGGAAAATAACGACCCTAAATGGATGACCCGCAGACTCAAGCATGAGATTGGCTTGGAGAGAGGAATTTATAAGAAAATAAAGAACGGGGAAACCCACCTCAGGGGTAGGTATGCTGAACTAGCCAGATCGGTGAAGAAGAAAATCCGCCTAGCAAAGAGAAATTATGAGATTAGGGTAGCCAAGGAGGCCAAGAGCGATCCCAAGGGCTTCTTCAAATTGTACAGAACGAAAACAAGGGAGAAAATTGGACCGTTGAAAACAAACACAGGTGAGCTCGTTGAGAATGAAGAAGATATGAGTCATATATTGAATGACTATTTCGTCTCAGTTTTCACGCAGGAAAATCTAACAACCATTCCGGAGAGAGTTCAGGTATATGAGGGCGAAGAGAACGACAAGTTGAGGGATGTGATCATCACTAGGCAAGTAGTCCAGGATGAGATTGGTAGGTTGAAGAAAAACAAATCGCCGGGCCTTGACGAAATATTCCCACGGGTTCTGAAAGAATGTAAGGAGGTCCTTAGTGGCCCACTTACCGATATCTTTAAGATGTCGGTAAGTTCTGGGTATGTGCCCAATCAATGGAAAGTAGCTAATGTGACGCCGATTTTTAAAAAGGGAGACAAGTCAGCCACCTCAAATTATCGCCCAATTAGCTTGACAGCAGTTGTAGGAAAGATGTTGGAGTCAATTATAGCCGGGAGCATTCGGGACCATCTAGAGAAGCATACTCTAATTCATGACTCACAGCATGGGTTCACGACGGGAAAGTCTTGCCTTACTAACCTTCTGTCCTTCTAAACTTAAGTAATTCAGGCGGTTGACAGAAATGAAAACTATGATATATTGTATCTAGATTTCAGTAAGGCGTTCGACAAAGTCCCTCATCACCGGCTATTACTAAAATTACAGGCTCACGGCGTAGATGGGAAAGATTTGAACTGGATTAGGGCATGGCTTAGTGGTAGGAAGCAGAGAGTGCAAATCAATGGAAAAACAAATCTGAATGGGGCAGTGTTACGAGTGGGGTCCCACAGGGGTCGGTGCTGGGTCCGCTGCTTTTTATTATTTACATCAATGACTTGGTCACAGGAATTAGTAGTGATGTCAGTAAGTTCGCAGATGATACGATGATCGGTAGAGTAATCCAGTCAGAGAGGGACGCTAGCGTTCTCCAGGATGAGCTTGACAGACTACATATGTGATTGGGCGGGGAAGTGGCAGATGGTATTCAATGTCGGGAAGTGTAGCATTCTGAGTGTATTTAGGAATAACCCCTCACACAATTACTCCTTAAATGACACTCCTTAAAGCAGGTCTGGGTGTGAGAGAGACTTAGGAGCCTTAGTGAGCGCTGACCTCCGTCCTAGGGCTCAATGCATTCAGGCTAAAAATCGTGCAAACAAGGTACTGGGTTTCATCTTAAGGAGCGTAAGCAATAGGAGCGCTGAAGTCATCCTAAAACTTTACTTAGCACTAGTTAGACCTCATCTCGATTATGCAGTTCAGTTCTGGTCCCCCTACTATAGAATGGATATCAAGATGTTAGAATCTGTACAGAGGAGGATGACAAAGATGATTCAGGGGGTGAGAAACTTGAGTTATGAAGACAGACTGAAGCATTTAAATCTACACTCTCTAGAAAGGCGAAGGTTCCGAGGAGACCTGATTGAAGTCTATATATGGATGAAGGGCTTTAATAAAGGGGATGTCAATAAGATTTTGGTTGTAAAAGAGCCAGGTAGGACACGTAGCAATGTTTTTAAGTTAGACTAATTCAGATTCAACAAAGACATAGGCAAGAATTGGTTCACCAACAGAGTGGTAGATGAATGTAACAGACTTGGCAACCATGTTGTGGGTGCCAATACCATAGATACATTCAAGAAGAGGTTAGATAAAGTCATGGATAGTGAGGTAAGGTGGGGTTAAGAGTACAGGAGCTGCCTTGTATAGGCCAACCGGCCTCTTGCAGACTCCTTACGTTCTTATGTTCTTATGTTTAACTAGTTGGCCGAATATCCCAGACAGTCGGCAATCATGCCAGCTGACTCCAAGACGCTAAAAAAATCGCCCACCCTTTTTGGAGCGTGGGAGCCGACTTGTCAAATGCAACAGTCGCTGGGTTGTCGTGGCCCAGAGTCGGCACAGTGTGAACGGGGCTTAAGGAATGTAAGGAAAATAAAGTGTGTGTGTGTGTGTGTGTGTGTGTGTGTGTGTGTGTGTGTGTGTGAAGGTTGAGGAGGCCTGTTAATGCACTGTGCTTCCTGTTCCACCCTCGCCCACCCTTGCCGTCGCCCACCAGCCTCCCTCTCCCTTTCTGCCGCTTGTCTTTCATAGTTGATCATGGGTGCCAGGAAAGAGGGAGTGAGTAAGAGAGCGAGCAACAGGTTGAGGCCTGAAGGGTATGAATGTACAAGAATTCACTTGTCAGACACATGAAAATTAGTCACTTGCAAGGAATAAAGAAAGTTAATAATCACACTTTCCATTTGCTATTCAGCTTCCGGCCTTAGCCTATTGCTCGCTCTGATTACAGAGCTTTGGTAGCTCAGAAAAAAAAGGTATAGGTGTAAAGTACACCCAGGAAAATATGTTTATCATTCGGCATTTAAACAAGGAACTGACATGAAGCGGGGTTAGTTAAGAGCACCTCGAACAGTGATAAGCAATTAAGGATCACGTACAAATTATTCGAAAATCCATCATAGACGAAATAATATTTCTGCGGGTTCCATTCCCTTTTAACTTCCATTCCTTGAAATGCGGTTCTGTACAGGCCCTGTATACTTGTCCAGGAGCTGCCATGAGTAGGTCGTTTGGCCTCTGTAGTCACCTTACATCTTTGTGTATGATGGTCATACTACTACTACTGCTATTACTACTACTACTACTACTACTACTACTACTACTACTACTACTAATAATAATAATAATAATAATAATAATAATAATGCTACTGCTCTGTACCTTGACTTATATACACCAAAAATACTCCCAAAAGCAAACAGTCCACAAGCTCTCTGGTATCGACGTTGTGGGTAAGGAGATGGAGATGGAGGAGGAGGAGAGGGAAGAGGAAGGTGATGACTGGATGAAGGGAGGAGAGGGAAGGAATCTGGTATTACGTCATGCTATCCTATTCCTTCCTTTCCTCTCTCCCTCCCACATGCTCCAGCTCGCACCCTCCTCAACAGTAACCACACCTCCGCCCCTACTCCGCTTGCAACGCTCCCCTGACGTCATCTTTCCCCTCCGCCCTCTTCACCCCGGGCAAGGCACAGAGGAGGCTACACCAGCACCACCCGCCACCACCCTTTTATGGGAGAGAGAGAGAGAATGTCCACCCAACCACACAGACACCTCACGTGTTAAGTATTCAGACAATTTCCGCTCCATCCTACTTCACCTACACGTTCCCACTTGCTGGAGGTCCACTCCACCACACCTTCAAACATGCAGGGAAAGGCCGAGACTGGGAGGAGGAATAAGTTTGAATAAGCTAGGTTAGGTAAGGGAGTGTACGCCAGTTCGAGGAAGAGGTTCCGCAGACGGGGGAAGGATAGGTAGGTTGCATGCTTGACTAGGTAGGGTAGGGACTCCTTTACCTTCACCACCTACACTCCCTTAAGAAAATTAGACGCTATCTTTCTCTCTTTTTCTCTCGTCAGGTCAACGACACCAAAAAGAGTCGAGTTCTGTGCCCCATCTCCTCCCCTGCACCTGTCAGCACTGCGCCTCCGCCACGTCTGCTAATATTGAGAGAGAGAGAGAGAGAGAGAGAGAGAGAGAGAGAGAGTGATGTCATCGATGTGGAAGCCACGTGTGGGATGGGAACCGACATTTGCTCTCTCTCTCTCTCTCTCTCTCTCTCTCTCTCTTATAATTCCTCCATCCTCTTTTCAATTTTTTTTTTCTTCCTTAAGTTAATTTCTTTTGCCACCTCTCTCTCTCTCTCTCTCTCTCTCTCTCTCTCTCTCTCTCTCTCTCTCTCTCTCTCTCTCTCTCTCTCTCTCTCTCTCTCTCTCTCTCTCTCTCTCTCTCTCTCTCTCTCTCTCTCTCTCTCTCATAATCACTCGATCCACTTTTCAATTTATTTTTTCTCCTTTAAATTTATTTATTTTGCCACCTCTCTCTCTCTCTCTCTCTCTCTCTCTCTCTCTCTCTCTCTCTCTCTCTCTCTCTCTCTCTCTCTCTCTCTCTCTCTCTCTCTCTCTCTCTCTCCTGACAGGTTAGTTGGTCTTCCTCACAAAAACACAAGGGATCAAGTGAAATGTCTAGTCAGAAGCAGCCATGCCACCTGCCGCTTTTACAAACTTCGGACCGGGGTGAGGCAACCTAAAAATAAGTTAGGAGTAATGAGGACCATCATCAGTCGAATGTGTGATTGATTCCTATTTTACGCTTCCTAATTCCCACATCCAGTTATAACCTGACGACGGTATACCAGAAAAGGGGTCAACAAAAACTTTTTTTATAACACTCATTTCAGGGTTGAGCGAAAAAAAATGGAACAGGCAGCGATCGAGGAACGAACACACACACACACACACACACACACACACACACACACACACACACACACACACATTTGCTTGCTTATTGCAGTCCGTCGCATCCGATGACGACTTTCTTTTCTTCCTAGGATGATGCGATGAAAGATGAGGAGTTACTGTAGTTGGAGCTCCCGCCGTTCGTGAGCGTTCGTGTGGCTCACCAGTCCAATCCTTGAGTTGCACACCTTCCCACAGGTTGGACATATCCACTGGGGGTTCGGTGCTACAGGGGCTTCTCTATTGACATGGCGCCGTTGTCTTTTTAGTGCACGTTGGGTTGTGCGATTCTGTTCCATGACAGCAACCCCTTGCTTGATCTTTGCCCTCCAGGTGGTGCGATTGTTTGCGAGAGTCTCCAGGTTGGAGGGCGTTATCATGCATTTCTTTAATGTCAATTTTATGTGATCCTTAAACCTCTTTTTGGAGCCACCAGGTCTTCGGTGGCTGTTTTGCAGTTGCCCATATAGTATTTTTCTTGGCAGTCGTTCCTCTGGCATGCGGATTACATGGCCAAGCCAGCGAAGTTGCCGTTTGGCAATCATGGCCTCGATGCTTACGATTTTTGTACGTTTCAGGATCTGGGTGTGTGGCACTTGGTCTTTCCATGTGAGGCCTAGGATCTTTTGGAGACACGAGATGTGGAAACGCTCCAGTTATGCTAGGTGACCTCGGTAGATGGTCCATGTCTCAGCACCGTACAGCAATGTAGAGATGCATACAGCTTCATATACCTGGATTTTGGTTGGTAGTGTCAGATGTTTGTTGTCAAAAACTTTGGACCTTAATGTGCCAAAGGAACGTGAAGCTTTACTAATTTTGTCGATAACATCGTTGTCAATCTTAATGGTGGGAGAAACGCTGCTGCCAAGGTATTTAAAAAAAGGGACAGTCTGTAACTCAGCTCCACTGATATTAAAAGATGGTATGTTTTGATCTTGATTTGACAGCTGGACTACAATTTCAGTTTTGCGTGTGTTTATTTGGAGTCCAAATGCTTGATAGATAGAGGATAATGAGTCCAAAACGCGTTGCATAGAGTCAGCTGTGTGAGCTACAAGGGCAGCGTCATCTGCATACTGTAAGTCCACTACCTGTTGTGTGGTTGTTTTGGTGTGTGCTTGGAGTCTTCGGATGTTGAATAGACTCCCGTCCAGTCGGTATTCTATTTGGACCCCGTCTTCCTCTCTGAGAGTGGTCTGCAGGAGCTTCATTACTACGGATATGAAGAGGTTGAAGAGCACTGGGGCCAAGACGTCCCCCTGCTTTACCCCCATATCTACAGGAAAAGGTGTTGATTCCCTGCCACAAATTCTAACTTTCGCTTCCATGCCAGAGTGGAACAGTTGTATTATCTTAAGGAACTTCTCTGGTACTCCATATTTCAGGAGAATTTTCCAGAGAAGCTCCCGGGGCACTGTATCAAAAGCTTTGGTTAAATCCACAAAAACTATAAAAAGATCTTTGTTCTGTTCGATGCATTTTTCCTGGATTTGTCTCAGAGAGAACACCATGTCAATGGTTCCTCTCTCCTTTCTGAACCCACACTGGGACTCAGGCAGCACCTCCTTTGATATATGCATCACCAGGCGGGAGAGCATGATTCTGGCTAGTACTTTGCCGGCCACTGAGAGTAGGAAAATTCCTCGGCTGTTGTTGCAGTCGTTCCTTTCTCCTTTGTTCTTATAAATGGGGATAATTGTGGCATCAATTCAGGATTTAGGGATTTGGTCCTCTTCCCATAGGTTCTGAATAAACTCCAGCGATCGAGGAACGAACACACACACACACACACACACACACACACACACACACACACACACACACACACACACACACACACACAGGCCCGGTAGCTCAGTGGATAGAGCGTCTGCCTCACAACCAAAAGGACCGGGGTACGATTCCCCGGCCGGGTGAAGATAAGTTGGGTTTATCTTCTTTCACGTGTAGCCCCTGTTCACCTAGCAGTGAGTAGGTACGCGACGTAAGGCAAGGAGTTGTGACCTCGTTGTCGCGGTGTGTTGTGTGTGAGTGGTCTCAGATCGGTACTATAAGCACTGTGCTTCTCCGTAGGGGAAGGGCTGGCTGTCTCGAGAGAGACCCGCAGCAGACCAAGAGGTGAATTACACACACACACACACACACACACACACACACACACACACACACACACACACACACACACACACCTGCTTCCCCATCAAGACGTTCCCAGTCCATCCATATGATGCCCCCTGGATCAACCCCACCGTCAAGAGGCTCATCTCGCAGGGAAACAGGGCCCATAACACAGACCCAGCCCGCTACAGACAGCTCAGGAACAGTGTCATCAGGGAGATCAAAACCGCCAGAGCACACTATTATCCTGAAAAAATACACCATCTTAAACAGGCCAACAACAGCTTGCACTTCACATTTATCACCTGACCGGGCGGCCGAGGAGATAAATACCCATTTCGCGGGTATCTGTCAAAGCCTCCCAAAACTTGATCTCACCGCCCTCCCCGCTTACCTACCATCCCCCTCCCCACCCCCCTCTGTCCAGGAGGTTGACGTTTTCAATAAATTAAAGAAATTAAGGACGCACAGAGCCACCACGCCCACTGACCTCCCAATCAAAATCTATAAGGAATTTGCCCCTGAACTTGCCACCCCCATTTGCTCCATAATAAATGCTTCACTTGAACAAAACACTTGCCCTAGCGACTGGAAAACTTCCTTTGTCACTTCCATCCCCAAAATTTCCAGCCCACAGTTCCTTAATGACCTAAGGCCAATCGCCATCACGCCCATTCCCAGCCTCATTTGTGAAGATTTTATTTTTAACTGGGCTTATGATGATATTAGTAGCCTCATAGACATCCAACAATTTGGCAACATGAAGCACTCCTCCACCACTCATTGCCTGGTCAGCTTTCTAGATTTCATACACAGCCACCTGGACAAACGAGACACCTCCCTTGCCCTTGCTTTTGTCGACTTCAGGAAAGCTTTTGACCTTGTAGGCCACACTGTTGTCATTACTAAGGCCATTGAGCTGGGGCTTCACCCTAATTTAATATCGTGGCTGACTGATTTCCTCAGCGCACGCCAGCAAATAGTTCGCTCCCAGGGCTCGGTCTCCACTCCTCTTGAGCTGACGTGTGGCGTCCCGCAAGGCACCAAAATGGGTCCGCTTTGCTTCTTGGTGCTCATTAATTAACAACGCCCTCATGGACACACCGCATCGCTGGAAATATGTTGACGACAGCACCTTGGGCGTCCCCGCCAACAACAGGGATCCTGACTATGTACCTCTTCAAGCGTCGCTTGACAGCCTTCAGGCATGGACGGTTGACAACAGTGCCACTATCAACCACACCAAGACCATGGTGATGCACGTTTGCACGTCCAAGAGAGATGTGCCACCTCCGCTGCTGTCTATTGGCTCACACCACCTCCAGGTCGTCCAGTCCACCAAACTACTAGGCATCATTGTGGACTACCAGCTCAACTGGAAGCTCCACTTTTCAAACACCGTCAGAGCAGCCTCCTATAAGCTGTACATGCTGCGTAGACTCAGGACGCTGGGGGCACCAGCTGCTGAGCTGTGCAGTATTTATTCGTCATTCATATTGCCAAAGCTAATGTATGCCTCCCCGGCGTGGTCATCGTCCCTTACCCTCACCCAACAACAGCAGCTTGAGAGGATTCAAAAGAGGGCATTCAGGGTCATTTTAGGCCCTGACTACCGCACCTACGACAATGCCCTGGCCACCCTGAGTCTCCCGAGGCTCTCTGACAGGCACCAGGACGCCCTCAGAAAATTCGGAATCTCCCTGCTTCACCATCCTCCCTTTCGCCACCTTCTGCCCCCCGACGCGCCTCCTCCCACCCGCTTCACCAGACACCACAACAAACTCAACCCCTTCAGGGCGCCGCGAACCGACTGTTACAAACGTAGTGCAGTGCCCGCGATGGTGCGGATGATAAACAATGCCCAGTGACAGTCATACCCAAAGGGCCGCGGTGGAGTTTAGCACCTCGCCGCTACCCCTCTAAGTTCCCCCTTCACACCACCCTCCCTCTCCCTTATGTCTCTATTTTTAGCTCTCCCAAACCACCCCCCACCCTCTCCCTCCCTCTAGTGTAGCCTATTTACTATTAGTTACTTGTATTTTTAATTTAATTTGTATATTTTCAGCCTGACGGCTGCCTTACATCAATAAACCTTTTATTATTTACACACACACATAAGAAGTTGCTAGCTGAAAATAATTAGATTGCCTCACAAAAGGCAATTGCTTGGAACGTGGTGGAAGAGAAAAAAGGAAGCACTGGTTATTCATGTCCTTCAAGGCACGAGACACCCGCCCGGCCACTCGTCACTGAAAGTCGTGCCTCGGGAGTCGGGGGGCTGGGGGTTAAAGCAACGTGTTAACAACATCCGACCTGTTTGAGTCTGGAACTGCCGCTTGCTCGCTCCCTCGGCCCTCTCTCGGGGTGCTACTGCCTGCCAGTTGGTTTGGTGCGGATTGAATTGACAGTCACATTACAAAATACTTTAGAGCAGTGGTTCCCAAACTGGGGGGTGCGCCCCGCTGGGGGAGCGTGAGCTGAATACAGGGGGGCGTGATTCCGTCTGCCAAAAATTGCAGTTTTACACACACACACACACACACAAGAAGGAGTAACACTGTTTGAATCATCCTCACGCGAGTTTCAATATATATATATATATATATATATATATATATATATATATATATATATATATATATATATATATATATATATATATATATATATATAAACAAATGCTCGGGGGGGCGTGAGGATTTCTTAGAAATCAATAGGGGGCATCACGTAAACAAGTGTTAATAGCACAAAGGCTGTGCTAGATCGGCGTCGCATGACCCTCCAACACCCCCCCAAAATTTATATTATGCAACTAGGGGTCTAAATGGAAAATGCTGAACAGTAAAGATGGCGCCGCTATAAACACTTGCCTGCCCCACAGCGGGCTGGGGCCAACCATAAGGCCCTACTATGAAGGCCTACCGGCGCCACAGGCCAAGACGTTAAAAAAAAAAAAGCTGACTTGGTTTATAATGCCATGTTGCAGGGTTCATCAGAGCTAACACATGTTATAGTACAATGTCATGTCTACAATGCATGGGTAAGCCAGGAAAACAACTTAAAGAGAACAACAACAACAACACTAAGAAGATGGAGAATCTGTTGATCGGCGTCTGCGACACCGAGAAAAAGTCTGGGACCATTGCATTAGAGCAAAGGTAATCTTCGACAGCCGTGTTAGCGAATTCTAGTATTGTTTTAAGCTGTCACTGTCTTTCTAAACATTTTATATTAGCGTATAAGTCATGAGTATGATTTTTTTCTTCTAATGCCTATCTATCTATCTGCCTGCCTGTCCACACATGGCGGAGTGACCTGTGGTGTCACCTGCGAGAGTTACACTTAACAACCATACTTCAACCTCTCATCCCCCAACCTCCGATTCCTACCCAACTCCCTCGACCCCAATCATACCCAACCGCCATCCCCTCGGTTGGGTATGCCCCTCACCCCAGCCTCCACCTTGCTCACACTCCCCCGAATTCAAATCCCCCGAACACCACAAAACCTCACCTTCACCTCCTACCATCCTATTCAACTTCAAGATGAGGGATGTTTAGAGAAGTTGGGAGGGAGTCATGGGGCTGGGTGCTGTGGGGGTGAGTATAGGGAGGGGAGTGTGGGGAGGGGGGATAAAGAAGTTGGAATCGGGGCATGGGGAGAGTGTGAGGTTTGGGAATGGAGGAAAGTGGGGGTTGGGGGTTGTAAGTAGTTGGGAGTTTTGGGGGTGGGGTGGGGTGAAGAGTAAGGGTGGGGTGGAGAGTTGGGGGGGGTTGAGAGGACTAGGGAATTATGGGTTAGGAGTTATTGGGTGGGGTAAAGGTGGTAAGAGTCGGTGGGGAGGACTGCGGGGTGGGAGTGGGGCTGGGCGGTGTTGGGAAGAGGTAAGGGATGGGGTGAGGTGTGGGGAGATAGGGGTGTGGGCTGGAAGGATTGGAGCTGGGGGAAGTGGGGTTGTGGTTGGGATCTGAGAGGGGGTTGGGGAAGTCGGCAAAGAATGGTGGTTGAGAATGAGTGGAAGGGGGCTGGTTATGAGGTTGGTGGTCAGAGAGGAGGGTGCGGAAATGAATAAGGGGGGTGAGGTTAGGGGAAAGTTGAGGTTAAGGTGGTTGAAGGTCTTTTTCTTCTCTCTACTACTACTACTACTACTACTACTACTACTATGTACTACTACTACTACTACTACTACTACTACTACTACTACTTTTTTTTTTTTACGGGCCTCCATCTATTAGAGTTGTGTTGTGAGCGGTACATTCTCTCATATCCTTTCACAAAGCAATTCATTGGCCCCACCCCGCCAATGACTGACTACTACTACTACTACCACTACTACTACTACTACTACTATTACTACCACTACTTCTACCTACTACTACTGCTACTACTACTAGAATTACATTTATTCAAAGCTGAAGATACAAAACAATCCTTCCCTAACTAAAATAAAAATAAAAAGTCGTTGATAATAGTGAATATTTTGCATAACACTAACGATTAAGGGAGAAGAGCAAGCTACTCCCACATCCCCTCCTCGCATTATATCATCCATGCTAAAATACGTCGAGGGTGTGAGCTAAACTTAGCTGAGGGGAGGCTGCACTGACACCCACTGCTCAAGTTCCCTGTGGAAACGGAAGAAACATAATGAGACATGACTCCAAGGCGCATCAACAAGTGGCCGAGAGAGAGAGAGAGAGAGAGAGAGAGAGAGAGAGAGAGAGAGAGAGAGAGAGAGAGAGAGAGAGAGAGAGAGAGAGAGAGAGAGAGAGAGAGAGAGAGAGAGAGAGAGAGAGAGAGAGAGAGAGAGAGAGAGAGATTTACATAGATTTACAAAGAAAATCAGACCATTATTAGACCCATGGTCCAGACTTGGTGGTCTGTCCTTAAACCTAAGTGATTTTACATTAATCAGAAGACTCCAATACGTTGCATTTCTACTCTAGTTGATATTAAGTTGAAGGAAGTGACGGTCGAGCTTATTTTTGAAGGAGTCAATCGTGTTACACTGGACCACTGACGGAGGAAGCTTATTCCATTCTCGCACTACAACGTTGGTGAAGAAAAATTTGGTGCAGTCTGAATTTACTTGTCTACATCTGAGTTTTACGCCATTGTTCCTCGTGCGCAAAGTGTCATCGATCATAAACAATGTTGATCTGTCTACATTCGTGAAACCATTAAGTATTTTAAAACATTCGATCAGTTTTCCTCGGAGGCGACGTTTCTCAAGAGAGAACATGTTAAGGGTAGAAAGCCTTTCTTCGTAGGATTTGTTGCGCAAGGAAGGGATCATTTTCGTTGCCCGACGCTGAACACCTTCTAATTTAGCAATATCCTTTGCATGGTGGGGAGACCAAAACTGTACCGCATATTCCAAGTGGGGTCTGACTAAACTGTTGTAGAGCGGGAGTATTACATCTTTATTCTTGAATACAAAGTTTCTTTTAATGAAGCCCAACATTCTGTTCGCTTTATTTGCTGCATCGATGCATTGCTGTGAGAATTTGAAGTTTGACGCGATTTTGACCCCCAAGTCTTTGACGCATTGAACGCTTTTGAGTTTAGCGCCGCGCATTTCGTATTCGAACTTCTTATTCCTCGTTCCAACTTGAAGGACCTGGCACTTGTCTACGTTAAAGGGCATCTCCCATCTATCCGACCAAGCTGAAATTTTGTGCAAATCCTCTTTTTTTTTTTTTTTTTTTTTTACAGCAAAGGAGACAGCTCAAGGGCACAAAAAAGTAAACATTAATAAAAAAAAAGCCCGCTACTCGCTGCTCCTAAAAAGAATCCAAAGAGGTGGCCGAAAGATAAGTCAGTTTCGGGAGGAGAGGTGTCCTGATACCCTCCTCTTGAAAGAGTTCAAGTCGTAGGCAGGAGGAAATACAGATGAAGGAAGATTGTTCCAGAGTTTACCAGCGTGAGGGATGAAAGAGTGAAGATGCTGGTTAACTCTTGCATAAGGGGTTTGGACAGTATAGGGATGAGCATGAGTAGAAAGTCGAGTGCAGCGGGCCTGGGAGGGGGGAGGCATGCAGTTAGCAAGTTCAGAAGAGCAGTCAGCATGGAAATATCGATAGAAGATAGAAAGAGAGGCAACATTGCGGCGGAATTTAAGAGGTAGAAGACTATCAGTATGAGGAGGAGAGCTGATGAGACGAAGAGCCTTTGCCTCCACTCTGTCCAGAAGAGCTGTGTGAGGGAGCCCCCACACATGAGATGCATACTCCATACGAGGGCGGACAAGGCCCTGTATATGGACAGCAACTGTGCAGGGGAGAAGAACTGGCGGAGACGGTACAGAACGCCCAGCCTCGAGGAAGCTGATTTAGTAAGAGATGAGATATGAAGTTTCCAGTTGAGATTTTGAGTTAAGGATAGACCGAGGATGTTTAGTGTTGAGGAAGGTGATAGCTGGGTGTTGTCAAAGAGTAGGGGATAGTTGTTTGGAAGATTGTGTCGAGTGGATAGGTGGAGAAACTGTGTTTTTGAGGCGTTGAAGGACACCAGGTTCTTCTTGCCCCAATCGGAAATAATAGTAAGGTCTGAGGCTAAGCGTTCTGCAGCCTGTCTTCGTCAGTGAGAACCGAGTTGCCAATCTTTGTGTCGTCTGCAAATTTACTAATGCGGTTATTGAGTCCAACATCCACGTCGTTGATGTAAATAATGAAGAGCACTGGGCCAGGACTGAGCCTGAGGGACGCCACTAGTGACAGGCGCCCACTCTGAGTTAAATCCGTCAATCACTACTCTTTGTTGTCTGTTGCTCAACCAATTCGCGATCCATTGGTTTACTTGACCGTCAATACCTATTTGCTTTAATTTGTAAAGTAATTTATGATGCGGGACTTTATCAAACGCTTTCTGGAAATCAAGATAGACTACGTCCAGTGATTTGGTTACGTCATAAACAGTGAAGAGGTCGTTATAAAAGGTTAATAGGTTTGATAGGCAGGATCTTTTGTTTCGGAAGCCATGTTGTGAGTCCCCAATCAATGAGTGGCTTTCAAGGTAATTCACAATTTTGTCTCTAATTATGCCCTCAAGTAGCTTACCTACAACCGAAGTTAGACTAATGGGCCTGTAATTACCTGGTACTTTTTTGTCTCCTTTCTTGAAAATCGGTGTCACGTTAGCCTTTTTCCAATCTGAAGGGACGATGCCTTGTCGCAAGGACATATTGAATACGGTTGTGAGGGAGGAGAGTATTTCGCTCTTTGTTTCTTTCAGCAGAGTTGGATATACTTTGTCAGGTCCAGGACTTTTATTTGTTTTAAGTGAATGGAGAGCTTTAAGGACTTCATCGGTTGTTATTTCAAAATTAGGCAATGCATGCTCGAGATTTACAATAGTACTGGTGTTGGTGGTAGCGAGAGGAAGACTGTTAGTATTAAACACCGAGGAAAAGTAATTGTTTAAGAGGTTTGCAATGTGTTGGCTGTCAGTCACTAGTGCACCGTCGCTGTTTGTTAAAGGTCCAATACCACTTTTGATCGCCTTTCTGTTGTTTATGTAACTGAAGAAAGATTTCGGATTATTTTTACAGTTGGCTGCAATATTTTCTTCGTATCTACGCTTTGCTTGACCTACTAGTCTTTTTACTCGTCGCCTGGCATCATTATAAAGTCTAATGTTTTCGGGCGTGCTTTGTTCTTTCTTTAACCTGTAAAACAATTTTCTCTCATTGACTGATTGTTTAATTTCGCTATTAAACCACGGTGGGCTTTTATTAGTGTTAATTCGCTTCTCGCACAAGGGGACGAATGTGTTCTGCTGAGTGAGTAAGTGATTTTTAAGGCTTAGCCAGGCTTCCTCTACGTTGCCGTCATCTGATAGTTGTATTTCTGTTAGTTTTTGTCGGATTTCTACGAAGTTAGCTCTTTTGAAATTGGGCACCTTTACTTTATTTTCAGTCACTGATGTTTGAGCTTTAATGTCGACGCGCACTAATTTATGATCGCAAGAACCGAGGTGTTCTCCTACCGTGACACTACTGATTAGGTTATCTTGGGTCGTTATAACAAGGTCGAGTATATTATTTTGTCGAGTTGGCTCAGAAACCATTTGGCTTAGATAATTTTCTTCTAGAAATTCGATCATTCTATGTGACTCGCCTTCTGTACCTGACAGTGTCGCCCAGTCTCCTAATATCAGTGAGTCGCTGTTATTAAGTGACTGCCTTAAGACGCTGTACATTTCAAGGTCGTCATCGAGTGATTGCCCGGGAGGTCTGTAGGTGACAGATATATTTAAGTTGACTTTTGCAATGTTTACTCGCACGCACAAATGTTCAACGTTACTGTTTCCCGGTGTTTTGTCAGTGGGTTGCAAATAGCTTTTGACATAAAGGGCGACGCCACCGCCTCTACGGTTTACACGATCTTTGTTGAAGAGTCTGTAGCCATCTATGTTGTATTCGGAACTTAAATCAATATTTGTGGTGTCGATAAATGTTTCGGTTATAGCAATTATGTCAAAATTTTCTGTTAAAGCAAGACATCTCAGTTCATCAAATTTGTTTCTTAGGCTACGCGCATTGAAACTAAGGATTTTAAGTTATCTAGAGGCTTAGTAATAGAGGTGGTGGTACTTGCGGGATCACGGTTACGGGTTTGTTGCGATGCACGGCGTCTATTTACACGGTGGGGTGGAGGACGTGGCCGTGACTCGTTTTTTGTTCGGATGACACGCACTGCTTCGTTGAGGAGCCTGAGTCTGGCTGCCCTGATGGGAGAAAGGTGCAATCCGTCCCTGTGAAAGAGCTCATATTGTCCATAGAAATTGTCCCATGTGTTGAGGAACTCCACGTCAAGCTCCCTGCAAAGAGTCTGTAAGCGGTTGTTTAGGCTGAAGGCCTTACTGAAAAGTCGCTCTCCGCCCAAGTCCGTGGTAGAACTCCTGAAATCAAAATGTTAGGGATTTAGTCTTATACTGCTGGATGAGCCTACGGTACTTCTCCAGGAGTTCCTCAGACCGGTCGTGGCGATGTCGTTCGTACCTGTGTGAATAACAAACAGTGAATCATTAGTAGCCTGGGGAGATCTCCTCAAGAGCAGCAGTTATGTCGTCGATCCCAGCACCAGGATAGCAATAGTTCCGTCTTCGACGAGGAACTCTGCCGCAGAACTCAACGACCTGCTGGCGAATCATGGAGTCACCCACCAGGAAGGTGCTCTCCTGCTCGTCCTCCTCCTCCAGAATGGCAAACCTGTTGAAGCAATGAACAGGATAAATCGCTTGTCTGGCTGGTTTGGCTCCTCCATTCACGACGGTGAAGCCATCATGGGCGGTGCCACTAGCATCCTCCCGTTGCGTGGTGTTGTCCGCTGGTGTCGACGGTACCGCTGAGGGCAAGGGGGCGGTTGGAGAAGGGTTTGGCACCACAGCAACGTTAGCCTGGATGAATTCCTGCAAGGAGGCAACAGTGCGAAAGCTCTATTATTTTATTCTGACCTGCTTCCATCTTCTCTTCTTGCTCCTGCAGTCTGGTCTCGAGATGCTGCCTGGTGAGAGAAAGCTCTATTATTTTATTCTGGCCTTCTTCCATCTTCTCTTCCTGCTCCTGCAGTCTTGTCTCGAGATGTTGCCTGGACAGACACAGTCGACAGACAGCAGAACGCCCTGTAAAAAAGTGAGCTGAGAAGCTACCGTTACAAGTACTGCACTTCTTAGGCGCCATCTTAGCTGAAATGAAAGAGATAAAAACACAGAGTGAAGGGGATTAGGAAAGGGGGTGAGGTGTGTGAGAGGTAGTTTAGTAATGGAGGAAAAGTGAGAGAGAGGAGGAGTAGGAAGGGATGTGAGGTGAGTAAAGAGGGGGAAAGAGAGGTGGGTGAGATCAAGGAGGGTTAGGAAATAGGTGAGGTGGGAGAGAGGAGGAGTAGGAAGGGATGTGAGGTGAGTAAAGAGGGGGAAAGGGAGGCGGTGAGTGAGGTGTGTGAGATCAGGGAGGGTTAGGAAATAGGTGAGGTGGGAGAGAGGAGGAGTAGGAAGAGATGTGAGGTGAGTAAAGAGGGGGGAAAGAGAGGCGGTGAGTGAGGTGTGTGAGATCAAGGAGGGTTAGGAAATAGGTGAGGTGGGAGAGAGGAGGAGTAGGAAGGGATGTGAGGTGAGTAAAGAGGGGGAAAGGGAGGCGGTGAGTGAGGTGTGTGAGATCAAGGAGGGTTAGGAAATAGGTGAGATGAGTGAGAGGGAGTTTGGGAAAGGAGGTAAGTGGAAGAGAGGAGGAGTAGGAAGAGATGTGAGGTGAGTGAGGTGTGTGAGAACAAGAAAGGATAAGAAACAGGCGAGGTAAGGTGGGTGAAGGGATGGGTAACTCGGATGTGAGGTCAGGTGAGTGAGGGGGGGAGGGCTTAGAAATATGTGGAGGTGAGGGAGGAGTAGGAAGGGCTAATCCTCTAGGGGATGAGGAGGAGCAAAAGGGATGTGAGGTGAGCGAGGGTGGGGGGGGGCTTAGGTGAGGTTAGGGAAATGGGTGTAGGAAGTGTTAATCCTCTAGGGGATTTAAAGAGGGTGTAATGAGGAGGAGCAGATTGAATCCTCAGGGAATTCAAAGGGTGGGTTGTCGACACACCCAAATCACGCGTGAGACACTCGGGAACACAAAGTCACACTCGGGACACACGAAACACTCAGAAACCCAAGCACAAGCACGACTAAACACCCTCAAGTCACTCGCAAAAACACCGGAAGTACAACAGCACACTCAAAACACTCTGAAACCCACGCAGAGCACTATAAACATCCAAATCACACGTAAAAGCACTGGAAACACAACACACTCGAAACGTAGAACACTCGAAAACAGCCAAATCACACGCAGAAACACCGGAAACAAAACAGCACACTCAAAACGCTCTGAAACCCACGCAGTACACTTAGAAGCAGCCAAATCACACGCACAAACACCGGAAACACAACACACGTGAATCACTCTGAAACCCACGCAGAACACCCGGAAACAGCCAGATCACACGCAAAAACACCGGAAACACAACACACTTGAATCACTCTGAAACCCACGCAGAACACCCGGAAACAGCCAGATCACACGCAAAAACAGAGAGAGAGAGAGAGAGAGAGAGAGAGAGAGAGAGAGAGAGAGAGAGAGAGAGAGAGAGAGAGAGAGAGAGAGAGAGAGATTTCAGCTGTTTTTATTCATGTAATAGATAAAAAAAGCGTAAAACAAGACGTCCAAGATAGCGTGTGTGATCGTCGTACCCACTTTAACGTGCGTCTCCACAGCAGCCGGACTATGTGATAAAAACGAGACCAGGCACCAGGATCCATACGACAGACGGCTCACGGGCTGGCTCGGGATGAGTGCGTGACGTCATGTGGCCCACGTGCCTCATAGCCTGGCCACACTCTCCAGTCAGAAAACAGCCACTCATCTACTATGATGTGTGACACAGTGCTCTATCCTTTCCAGCAGATATACCTCGTAAGTGCACAGTGTATGGGTGCGACAATACTGTACAAAAAACTGGAAATACTTTGCGGTATTTCAAATTTCTTAGGGATCGAGGAATCGGGAAGAAAACAGTGGGTGATTTGTTGCCGCCGTAAAGGCAACATAAACACAAGATATGCACTTGTCTCCTGTGCATTTCACACAAAGCAATTATACAGATGATATTAAACACAGGATGCTTGGCACTGAAAAGCCAACGACTCCTGAAGAAAGATAATGTCCTCTCTCTTTTGCTGCTGAAGCATCCTGTGTTTTATGTCATTAGTAAGTGCGTTGTGTGAAATGCACAGAAGACAAGTGCATATCTTGTGTTTATGTTGCCTTTACGGCGGCAACAAGTCACCCACTGTTTTCTTCCCGATTCCTCCCTAGGAAATCTGAAATACCGCACAGTATTTCCAGCTTTTTGTACAGTATTGTCGCTCCCATACACTGAGCAGTTACTCAACAGGGCTTCCTTAAGTTACCAAAATTTCTTCATATTCTGTGTAATGCGGGAAATTCATCAACAAACGAGAATCGTGAATACATTTGCTGTCACCTAACAAAAAAAAAGTAATGGGTATCCGTAATCGTGGACCAGATATTTGGTGAGGGAATGGACATTTCAAAATAACCTGAGTGAAAGAAGGAGCAGAATAGGTCAGATAGGATCGCCCACCATCAACAATGGAACTCTAATCCCCCTCCCCCTCATGCCCAATGGGCGCACCTGACATTACCAAATGTGGGGTACTAACTTGGCGGAGAACTGTTTTTTGGGCGTCATTAAAGGTAATGGCTAAAGAGTAGCTTAGCCGGATATTTTGTTTTTATTTATTAATGATCCATGAGACATCCTAGAGGTAAATCAAAGTATGTGCTTATCTTTGTATTCATTCATATACACACTGGTAATATTTCTGTGGAGTTTGAGTCACTTATTAGAGTGAAATTCTATTGTGATAAACAGTCACAAATTCGTATCACTAGTAAAAATGAAACTAGTAATTTAAGTTTTGCCACCATGAAATATACACAAATAGATAAATATGAAAGCTCACGAAGTCACAATAAGTGACATCACCTGCTTTACGCAGTAAAAGTATGCTATTTTAGGTATCTGACACCCGCAATATAGCAGGCTGCTGCTGCCTCGGCCACAGATTATTGCCAGATTGTCATACTCAGCCGATTATATTTCCCGACTTCCTGCCCCAAAACTGTCTTTTGGGCTCCAAAAACGAAACTAATTTATAGTTATCGTTAAAAGAGTAAGATTCTGATGTTTCTTGGCAATAGTTAGGCGTCAAACACCGTTAAATACTATGCTCTGAGTATGACAATCTGGCAACGGTAGCTATACGTATTTTCATATTATTGTTCTGTTGTTTATTGAATGTTGTGTTAAAAAAAAGAATACTCATAATTTTAGCTAGTTTTTGGTTATAAGGATTCTTTACGAAATACGAGTATAACATAACCTTCTTTAACTTAGGAAACGTCCTGAATCCTGGATCGGCTATGGTATTGTCAGGACACGTGAGGTCTCTCTCTCTCTCTCTCTCTCTCTCTCTCTCTCTCTCTCTCTCTCTCTCTCTCTCTCTCTCTCTCTCTCTCTCTCTCTCTCTCTCTCTCTCTCTCTCTCTCTCTCTATATATATATATATATATATATATATATATATATATATATATATATATATATAGATTGTGTGTGTGTGTGTGTGTGTGTGTGTGTGTGTGTGATGGGTTGGGTTGGGTCGCTAATCCCGAGGTTCGAAGGAAAGCCTTCGGACTTGACCTCCGTGCTGCTGTTCACCTACCCCCACGCTCGTCACCAAACGAACTTCGATGTAGTGCACTGCACCTCTCAGTTCCCTAGACAGCCAATCCCACATATTTAGGAGGAGTCAGTAGGAGGACAGCAGGTGGGGCTTTTTATAGTCGACCCCAGCCCGTCATGGCGCAGGCAAGTGTTTTATAGTGGCGCCATCTTTTCTTGGCTCATGCTGCCCCAGGAATATATATATATATATATATATATATATATATATATATATATATATATATATATATATATATATATATATATATATATATATATATATATATATATATATATATATATATATATATATATATATATATATATATATATATATATATATATATATATATATATATATATATATATATATATATATGTTTCGGCGTATGGCGCCAGTAGACTTTCTTGGTGGGGCCTGATGGTCTGTTCCAGCCCGTTGTGGCGCAGGCAAGTGTCTATATTGGCGCTTTCTTGCTTGGGTCATGCTGCCCCCTGAAGCTCATCTTTGAGCCTCTCTTTAGAGAGAGAATCTAGAGTCCGAGTTGATAGATGGTCTTCAGGCAGCATGTGTGTAGTCTGAGGCCACTTGGCGGTGACTAAAAAATCCCAACTGTGGCGGCGGGCAAGACTTGAACCCACATCCTCCTGGGCGCAGTACCGGCACGCTAACCACTCAGCCATATATATATATATATATATATATATATATATATATATATATATATATATATATATATATATATATATATATATATATATATATATTAATGTCGGCAGCGGTGATAGCGGTGATAATTTTATCGCTGGCTTTTAATAAGTCTCCGACTAGAGACCGTTGGTGGTAGTTTAGCGTTGTCAATAAGTATCTTAGATTTGAGATGGAGGCAGCTCAAGGAAAAGAAAAGAAAAAAAAGAAGAAAAAACGACTGGCGTTACTG
The DNA here is from genome assembly GCF_024679095.1 of Eriocheir sinensis. Taxonomy (NCBI): domain Eukaryota; kingdom Metazoa; phylum Arthropoda; class Malacostraca; order Decapoda; family Varunidae; genus Eriocheir; species Eriocheir sinensis. The sequence continues at coordinate 336,153 of NC_066511.1, read as the reverse complement.
GACATGGTAATAATTACCTATCTATACCTCACTGTTCTTGCACGCCCTTGCACGTGGCTATGTTGCTGCGATAGTGTTGCCTGTAGATGTTGCACCCCCACGCTAGATCGTCCGAAATGGACATTTCCCTTAAATTTGAGAGTACTTTTTATTTTACTTGGAGTACTGAGTATTACAAGGTTCATAATTTGAAAAAAAAATAATTTGGTAACTCTCTCTCTCTCTCTCTCTCTCTCTCTCTCTCTCTCTCTCTCTCTCACACACACACACACACACACACACACACACACACACACATTATGCGCAGCTCCTAAGGTCGCTGAAGGATACTTGTGCCTAATCTTAATTCAAAGACGAGATGGGGTGTGCCTGCAAGCTTCGAGGCAGCGATTCGATGCTGTCTCACTCTCTATCGCAGTGGCGGATCCAGGGGGGGCGGCCTAAATTACGCCCTTTCAAAGATTCACCGAGATATGGGGGGGGGTATCATTCCTGTAAACACTACTACTAGCCTACTAATTATATTGTTGATAATAATAATAATAATAATAATAATAATAATGATAATAATAATAATAATAATAATAATAATAATAATAATAATAATAATGATAATGATAATAATAATAATAATAATAATAATAATAATAATGATAATGATAATAATAATAATAATAATAATAATAATAATAATAATAATAATAATAATAATAATAATATTACTATTACTATTACTACTTCTACAACAACAACAACAAATAATAATAATAATAATAATAATAATAATAATAATAATAATAATAATAATAATAATAATAATAATAATAAAAACAAAACATACAAAACAAATAAGAGAAATTGCGAAAATTATCGTATTTGTATCTGTAAAAAAATAATAATAATAATAATAAAATAAATGCGCGCCAAGCGGATCCTGCGGATCCTGCCCACCTCTACTAACATTAACACCACTGTCACAGTTGCTGTAGTACACGAACATTAGAGAGAGGTGAAGAACATTGGTAAAGGTTTGTCCTGCAGTGGACTAGCAGTGGTTGAAGACAATGATCAATTGATCATCCGGCTGGATGAGATGAGGCACTAAAGTGAAATGGAGGGGAGAACATGCACGTGGGCATATATATAAATAAATAAATTCTCTCTCTCTCTCTCTCTCTCTCTCTCTCTCTCTCTCTCTCTCTCTCTCTCTCTATAAGTATAAATATATAAATATATATATATATATATATATATATATATATATATATATATATATATATATATATATATATATATATATATATATATATATATATATATATATACACACACACACACACACACACACACACACATTAAATTTTCGATCAAGGACGGCGACAGCTTTTCCTTTTTTTTTCTTCAGTATTTTCAGTATTTTTTTTCTGAACTCTTCGAGTATCAGCTCAAATATTTCAGTCAAAACGGAAAAAATAATCGTATGCAATTGTTCATTTAACTTTAAAATGCTGGTGTTGTCCCGCCAATGCCTTCACGACTGCTTTTGGAAGAAGTAAACACCACGATGCGGCGGCTGCATTTGATGGTCATTTAACATTCGCGTCAGGCCAGTGCGAGTTAGTATGTTGGTGAACTGGATGGACTGGGGAGGAGGGAGGGGGGGGGGCGTGCGTCTCTTATTATACCGGTAGTGGCAGTAGTGGTGAGTGAATTGATGATGATGGTGGTGATGATATACAGGTGACGGAATAGTGAAAAATGTAAAAGCGAAGGAAGGGAAAAAGTGGGAGACTGAATTCAACGACAAAAACAGAAGTGAGAGAAAAAAAAGCAATAGGAACAATACATAAAATAACTCCGGCAACAAACAACAAAATTAGCAACATCAACAGAAACAGCAGTTAACAGGCATGAAATGAAACCAAAAATAAATTAATAGAAAATATGAATATGAAAACGAGACATGCGAAAATGAGGAACAGGAAGAAAATATGTTGAATGGGAGGAAGAGGAGGAAGGGGAGGAGGAGAGGAGGGGAGGAGGACCTATCGAAGTCTTTGTCACGCTTCATTACGTTTCTCGGTCATTAATCACCCATTCTCTCTCTCTCTCTCTCTCTCTCTCTCTCTCTCTCTCTCTCTCTCTCTCTCTCTCATACACACACACACACACACACACACACACACACACACGCACCCACCCACCCATCCACCCACATACACACGCAAACGATTTGCTTATAGGAAGTATTAAAAAAATATTGCGGGATAACAGTACTCAGTAAGAGAGAGAGAGAGAGAGAGAGAGAGAGAGAGAGAGAGAGAGAGAGAGAGAGAGAGATGAAGGGAGCATTATGGACGTTGATGATGATTATGAATAGGAAGTGAACTTGAGCAGGTCATTTCATTTGTAGAGCAAATAACACATGGACAGAAATCATAAAATCAAAGCAAACATTTGATCAGGTGCAAATGAATTAAAGTATTTGTTGGGGCTGAATGGAGTAGCTACTCTAACCTCAGAGAGGTGAACATATTGCACTATTAACTTATTCTAAAGTGCAGTATATTATTTGCATTGACATAGCCTACTGTCTCTCACTCTTTTCTATCTTTCTAAATCAGCATTGATGGTATCTGAAAATAGTTATTCTTACAAGCACTCTTCCTTGTGGCCATATGTAACCCGCAAATAATGGAAATACATCTGAGGATAAATAATTAATAGCAGGATGAAAGAGAAAGGGAAGTACTTAACTTCCAGTGTTTACATTATGACTACGTAGCATCACTACACACTGCGACTAAAGCTAGAACTAAAAATAAATACCAAGAAATTTTACAGTATATGAGTTAAAGAATGACATCGTATATACTGTAGCCTGGCACTTTGCAGTAGTAGAACGGGAAAAATCGTGCCTTCACAGGCCTCACAAACATCAAGCTTGCAGCCTAAGTCGCTAGATATTGTCTGCTTACGTAAAGTTCCGACTTAGTTAGTTTTGTTAATAATGTCTTTCAGATTTATCTTCAAAAGTTTGAGACACATTGTTTAATAAAGATGTCGTTGAATGAATTTTTATCAGTATAATCTGGTACCTTAAGTTACAACAAAAAAAAGCTAGGGTTTTGATAGGAATACAGAGTGAATATGCTGCACGTTAAAACAAATCAAGAATAGGCCAATGATCGCGGTAGACCATCACCCAAGCAATAATGCCAAGTTCGCAAGTCCCTCCCTAATTAAAAATCCGCGCCAGGTTACGAGACACTTACTACAATAATAGCTGAAGTTAATGATGATCATCAGACTGGACGAGACCAGGTACTCCTGTGAAGGGAGGGGAGAATACTGCACGTGGGCAGCCAGAAGGGGGAGAGGGGGAAAGGGAAGAGGGGAGCGCCACCTGCCATATACATACCTACCCAACACAGGAAGGAATGGGTCATGGTCAGCCCCGCTGCCGCAGCTGCTCCCTCTGGCCGCGCCTTTAAGCCCAGTCACATGCATGCTTTCCACCAATGTAAATTATTCAACCATCACCCACCCAGGAAGACAAACAAACTTACTCCGTCGCCACACCAAACTTCAGTAAGACCGATTATAAGTAAAGAAATAAAGGTTAACACAAGACCCATAATGCCCATCTTCTCGGCAAATCACACACTGATCGAGCAATAATAACAACAGCCGGAAAGACATCACCTATATTACCCCGTCGCTACACCAAACTCCAGAAAGAAAGCTGTTAGGAGGAAGAGCTCGCGCCCGAGGAGTTTCGAGTTCAATCCAAGCTCCAGGTGGCTTTTTGATGAGAGGGGAAGCACTCTCTTATAATCCTAATAGAGCTATACGGTCGTAACTGCCTAGCTCGGAAGGATTATTCAATAACCTTCCTTATTTCCTAAAGTGAACTGTAAACTTTTGGCCTGCTCCTTGAAACAAACTACGTCGACAGAGGACGGACAAGATTATCCTGCCGTCAAACCCAACTCTACAAAGACCATTTTAATGTTCGAAAGCAAGGATCAACCTTTAAGTTCTTTCCTCCTATTATAGCGTGGGACGTAACCTAAAATCAGCCTGCACAGCTGACACAAACTAGAACAGAGGACAATCCGTGCAACACCACAGAGAGCCAGATTAAACCATCACGCCTGAGACACACCCACAGCCGCAGCATTGTGGTGGAACCCCCCCGAGGGTCGACGTGCCCTCACTCATATTATCTCTGGGCTCTATCCGCTGATTGTACTCTCTCGGACTGGGGCCTGGAAGGCGAAGAGACGGTCGCGTATACAGATAAATACATTTATACCGTGTGTGCTATCTTAATTATTTGTGGACTTTATTGCTATTATCATTATTATTATTATTATTATTATTATTATTATTATTATTATTATTATTATTATTATTATTATTATCATTATTATTATTATTATTATTATTATTATTATTATTATTATTATTATTATTATTATCATCATCATTACCTATTATTTGTATCGTTATCATTATTATTATTATTATTATTATTATTATTATTATTATTATTATTAGCTATTATCATTATTGTCATGATAACTGTACTGTCATCATTATTATCATTATATAATTAATGCTGCTAATAATAATAATAGTAATAATAATGATGATAATAATAATAATAATAATAATAATAATAATAATAATAATAATAATAATTATTATTATTATCAGTATTATTATAATAACAATAATAATTATTATTATAATTATCATTATTATTAATTTTATAATTTTCATTATTATTATTATTATTATTATTATTATTATTATTATTATTATTATTATTATTATTATTTTACTATTATTATTATTATCATAATTATTATTATCATAATTATTACTATTATCATCATCATCATTATTATCATTATAGAATTACTAATAAAATATGATGATATTATTATTATTATTATCACTAATTAAAATTATAATGATAATTTTCGTCATTATCATCATCATCATCATCATTGAGGCGGTGGCTGAGTGGTTAGCGTGCTGGGCTCACATTCACCATGCCATGGACAATGTCAGTTCGAATCCCCACGCTACCACCTGGGATTTTGCAGTCACCGCCGAGTGGCCTAAGACTTCCCACATGCTGTCCAGAACACCACCCATCAACCTGGACTCTAGAAGAAACCGTTCAGTGAATCAAGAATGAGTTCCGGGGGCAGCATGAGCCAAGCATAACTGGCGCCACAATAAAAATTGCCTGCGCCATGACGGGCTTGGGCTGACCATCTGGCCCCTGAAGAAAGCCTACCGGCGCTATAGCCGGGGATGTAAAAAAATATATATATATATATATAGATATATATATATATATATATAGATATATATATATATATATATATATATATATATATATACATATATATATACATACATATATATATATATATATATATATATATATATATATCTATATATATATATATATATCATCCTCAGCATTCACGGCGGAATAGAGAAATTTTATTCGCGTTACGTAGTCAACGTCTAATACTAAGTTCACGTCCTCGAGTCAAGCAACACCTGTGCCGTGTAGTGTGGCAGCCCGCACTGCAGTGGCCGGGGGGTCATGCTATCAACTACCGTGCGTTGTATTACGTGAACGCTCCCCCTCAAGAGATGGTGGTCTATAAGCCGCTCCTGCCGCCCACTGTTGCTGGTGTAACATGAGCTCTTATCATGCTTTGTCATCATTAAACTGGTGTTGTCATATCTATCTTTTTTTATTAATGATTGTTTTCGAGCACACGGTTTGGGCGTCAGTATTAGCCTATATTCAACACATACCACTGTAGCGGCAGCTTAAGCCGCTACAGAGAAAACCAAACATTTCTGTTTGTGTGTTTTCTAGACAGCATACGTTATAGCTGGTATAACGCCGTGTGATTCCGTTAAGGCCGTCTGTGTAGGTTCATTGAAACAACTGAGAACCTGGTGGTGACTCCATTGCTGGAGAACTGTTGTTGTCGTTAAAGATCTACTCATAATATTACCTGGGGAACGGGCCCTAGTCTTTCCTCCCTGCGCGGGGGAGCACGGGCTTAGCCTAATGACGGCCCGTAGCAGGGTGCCGAAAGACCGACTCTATCGGCGATCGAAATTTAGCTGACCGAGTCGGTCTGTCGACGAGAACTGGCGTGTCTCTGCTGGAGAATTTTATTTTGTAGAGGTTTATTGTGCAACTATACAATATGTGATGCGCGTGATTTGCATCCATTACATGTACATGCTCGGATACATAATAAATACACGTAAACAATATTATATAGTTGGACAAAGCGGGTGTTCGGTGGAGGTGCAAGGCTAGCGGCGTGGTGTTGTGGCAGCGCTGTCAGCGCGGCTCACGTCGCCCGGCTGTGGGGGGTGCGGGCGTTGGTCACCGTGGGGGAGGTGCCGCCCGTAGCACCTCGAGGAGGACCTGTGTCGGGGTGTGTCGGACCGTGAGGGCGGCCTTGGTTTCACACCGCCTCAGGGGCCGGCCGTCTCCTGCAGGATGGGCGGCAGCCGCTATCGCTGGTCTGAGGCGCGCGGTGGCTGGGCAAGACAGGAGGTAGTGCACCAGGGGGCGGCGGGCGCGCTCTTCACAGTGCTCGCACATCCGCCCATCGAAGCCGTCGTACAGCTCCTCCCTGGTGCAGTAGCCCAGTCTGAGGCGCTGCAGCAACGCGTCGTCTGCCCTGCGCTGCTGGTAGGCGGCGTCCAGTTGGGTGTAGGCGGTGGCCGCAGCGTACCAGGCTGCCTGTTTCTTTGTCCCCTCCAGTTCTCGGAGCTGCTGGTGGGCGTGGTGGACTGCTGCGTGTTTGGCCTGTGCCTTGGCCTGTTGCAGGCTTGGCCGCACAGGTTTGGTGACGGTGGGGCCTTTGGCTGCCCTCTTGGCGGCCTCGTCGGCGGCGTCGTTCCCTCTGACTCCCACATGGCTGGGGATCCAGTGGAGCCGCACCCGCCTGCCTTGCGCTGCAAGGCTTTGCAGGATGCCCAGGATGGCGGTGATGAGGCCCACGTTGTCCTTGAGGTGGCCTTGTAGCGCCTGCAGGGCCCCCCGGGAGTCTGTGTGGAGCACGACGGTGTCCTCTTGGCGATGCTGTGCGTGCTCGAGGGCGTGCAGGATTGCCACTAGCTCTGTTTGGAGGGAGGAGCAGTGGTCTGATGTCCTCCACGCCCGCTGCCGTCCACCAGTGACGAAGGCGGCGCCAGTCCTCCCGCTGTCGGGGTCGACAGAGCCGTCAGTATAGTACACCGCAGCGCCCTACTCAGTGACCTGCGCCATGGCCATCAAGGCGTGCTGACGCAGCTCCGCGGTAGTGCACTGCGCCTTGCTGGCGGGCAGCTGTGTGGCAGTGAACACTGCGGCGGAGGGCTCCCAGGGGGCAGAAGGCCTGTAGGTGGGGTGCGGGCGGTCCGGCTCTCGCCACAGCCAGTTACCCGCGTGCCGGCTGGTGTTGGCAGCAATAGTGGTGCCGATTAGCCACCTGTTGTTGTGGAGGCACTCGACGCCCTGTGCCATGGCTAACCGGAGTCTTTCCGGCGCCACGCCCTCCACGTCGCGCTGCAGCACTCTGGCCACCCGGCAGGCCATGATGCAGTCCACCCTGCAGGTGAGGGGCACCAGTCGGGTCTCATTCTGCATCACGCAGGCGCTGGTCCACCGCGGTGCTCCCAACATGGTCCTCATGGCGTTGTTCTGCACCACCTCCAGGCGCCGCTGCTGGTGCCGGGACAGGCCTACGAGGACAGGTGCGCTGTAGTCCACCAGGGAGCGCACCGCCCGCAGGTAGTACAGCCGGAGGACGGAGAAGGTGGCGCCCGCCCACGGCCGCGTCATGGCCCTCATGACGTTGAGCCGGGCCAGCGTCCTTTCTCTCAGGTAGCTGACCTGCTGTGTGAAGGACAGCTGCTGGTCTATCCACACCCCGAGGTACTGGTAGGAGGACGTCCAGGCCAGCCCGACTCCCTGGACGCGCAGCTGTGCGGCCGGCGTGGTGTCCCTGATGGCCATGGCCCGCGACTTCCCAGGGGAGATCTTGAGCCCCAGCTCCTCGCACTTGTCGGTGATGATGTCAAGTGCCTCCTGCGCCCTGGCGAGCTTGTTGCCCCTCCCGGTGACGACGAGGGCGAGGTCGTCGGCGTAGCTCAGAAGAGTGGTGCCCTCCCGGAAGGGCAGCGCCACCAGCTGCCCCATCAGGAGGTTGAACAGGCACGGGCCGTTATCGAAGCCCCTGAAGGAGAATTTGAAGCCCTGAAACTTGACCCTGGCCCGCCGCTGTTGGAGGTAGTCCTGGAGCCAGGCGAGTAGGCGTCCTCGGATCCCCTTTCTCACGAGGGCGGTGAGGATGGCGTGTAGGCTGTCTAGCTCGAAGGCTTTCTCGAGGTCGAGGAAGACCGTAATGGTGGGACGGTTGTTGGCGTGGACCAGCAGGGTGATGAGGCTGTCTGCTGTGCTCTTGCCCTTAGTGAAGCCAAAGACGTTGGGGTGCGGGCTTCCCATGCGCCACTGGAGGCGAGACAGCACCATCCTTTCGGCGGTTTTCCCTGTGCAGCTCAGGAGGGAGATGGGCCGGAAGCTGTTTGGCTCCTTGGGCTTGGGTATGGGCTGAATGTCAGCGTCCTTCCAGGCGGGCGGCAGGCGGCCCGCCAGCCACGACGCGTTGAGCAAGGCCAACAGCGCGGCGTCTCCGGCGGGTCCGGCGTGTGCCAGCATGGAGTAAGTCACGCCGTCCGCTCCCGCGGCCGTGTCTCTCCCTTTCATCGCCCTGGCCAGTTTCTGTGGTGTGAAGGGTTGATCCGTCACGTCAGCCACGTCACGCGCCTCCCTGACCGCCGCGTCGCGCAGTGGCCGTAGACGCTGCTGGAGTTGGCGGGTGTGGGGGTGCAGCTGGTTGCTGGAGCCCCTCGTGGTGAAGGTGTCGATCAACCTTTCTGCCTCCTGGCGTGGGTGAGGATGGGCGGCTGGGCGGGGCTGCCCCGCCCCGGAGGCCCTTCTGAAGCTTCTCCACAGCTGGCCCAGGGAGGTGTGCTGGTTAAAGGTGGCGCACCATTCCAGCCATTTTGCCTCTTTGGCCTTCAGGGACACCTGTCGCGCACGCGCCACCACGTCCTGCAGGAGCCTCTGGTTGGTGGCGTTAGGGCGCTTCCTGTACAGCTTCCTGTGCACGTTGACGCGGTGGTTGTGTTCCCGCACCTCCTCGCTGTAGAACCACCAGTCGGGGCGTCGGCGGCGGCTCCAGGTGCTCCTGGGGATGGCCGCGTCTGCTGCGCTCTCTATAGCCGCCGTCAGGTCCCTCTCCTGCTGGTGTAGGTCTGCGGGCGGCTCGTAGGTGGACCACCATTCGTCGAGAGTGGCCTGAAACTTGCTCCAGTCGGCCCTCCTGACGTTCCACCGCGGGGGCGGGAGAGGGGGAATGGGCGGCGCCACAGCGAGGGTGGTGATGGTGCCGTAGTGGTCGCTGGTGAGTGTGGGGTGCACCTGCCAGGTGGCGCCGGGCAACAGGTCACTCGACACCAGTGTGAGGTCAAGCCGCCCCCCGCGGATGTGGGTGGCCTCGCCGGTGTTGAGGAGGTGGATGTGAGGGACGTCCTCGAGGAGAACTGCCAGGTGGCGGCCCGTCGTGTTGGTGGGAGACACGGAGTGCAGCGTGGGGTGGTGGGCGTTGAAGTCTCCTGCTACGAGGAGGCTGGAGTGAGAGGCGAGGGTGAAGAGTTCCCCTACCTCCATCACGTGTCGCTGGCTCCTGTATAGGTTGTAGACAGTGAGCGAGAGGACCCCCAGGTGGAGCTGTAACGCCAGGACCCACGCCGTCCCCGCAGTGCACCGGGGCGGCAATCCGGCGATGCGGTATGGAGCTCCGCACTAGCGCTGCGCAGCCGCGCCCGCCTTCCTGGGTGGCCGGGAGCGCATGGTAGGTGTAGCCTGCCATGTGCCACTCAAAGTCGGCCGGCGCAAGGGTCTCTTGTAGGAGGACTATGTCGAGCTCCTCTTCGAAGACAGCCTGCAGCACCTGGTGCCTCTTGGGTCGAAGGCCCTGCACGTTCCACTGGAGCACCTTCAGCCCGGGCGCAGCGGCTTGAGCCGTGGGGGGTTCGGCTTCAATGTGCTCCTCCATCTTGGTGCTGCACATCCGCTGGGTGGGGGGAGAGCTGTGTGGCCTCCCTCGGTGTTGGTGGTGGATGGGGAAGCTGGCTGTCACTCCCCGCGATGGCTGTGGTCACCTCGTCGCGGAGCAGGGCGTCCAGCTCCTCCTCGGTGGAGGGGTTGCTCTCCGGGCGGGCCAGCATCATCTTCACCACCTGCACCACACGCTCGAGGATGGTGTTGACTATGGCGCGGGTCTCCTCGCTGAGGCCCGTGCTGTCCCCTGAGGGTGCACGGCCATTCGAGTGTTGTGGCGGGGAAGTGGGTTGCGCTGCGGGCGGGGTGATGGGTTGCTGCGCTGCGGGCGGGGCGATGGGTTGCTGGGCTGCGGGCGGGGCGGTGGGTTGGGGCTCCCTTTGGTGTGCTCGCTGTCGTTGGCGGCGCCTGCCATTTCCTCTACTCTGTGGTAGAGGCTGTTGGGAGGAGGGAAGGTGTGGCGGGGGATTAGCAGGATTAGCAGGGCTGGTGGTGGGGTTTCCTCCCCTCAGTGTCGGCTGCTCGCCCTCCCTAAATCCGGCCTGACCTGAGGTGGCCTCTCCAGGTGCGGGGTCCCTGGGGTCTCTGGGGGGTGGTCGGGTGACCCACGCCGGCCGATTTGGCAGTGGCGCGGGAACAAATCGGTGGTTGCCATGGCGACGTGGGTGCCCGCGTGGTTCCTGTTGCAGCTGCTGGGGGCCCCGTGCCTGCGTCCTCCGGCGTCTCTCGGGGCACTGAGCGTTCCACGCGTGGTGCTTTTTGTTGCAGTTTGGGCACCTGGCGGTGGCCTCTTTGGCCTTGTGGCGCCCGATGCATTCCTCTGTCGGGTGGGCCTGGCTGCACACGCCACACCTGACGGGGTACTTGCATGTTGCCTTGAGGTGGCCGAAGCGGTGGCACTTGTAGCACCTCACAGGCTCTCCTCGGTCGGGGCGCAGGAAGTAGCGGCCCCAGCTGCCCAGGTCGAGCTTGGGCGGCGGTGGTCCCTCGTACACCAGTAGCACCTGCCTGGTGGGGATATTAAACCTGCCCGCCCGTAGCCGCTTGGCGGAGACCACATGGGGGTGGGCCTCTATCGCCTCGAGGGGGAGGCTGACGGGGTAGCGCTCTAATACCACCCTGTGCCTCCTCTCGCTCGGGTCGAGGAGGATCACCCTGTCGCCCTCCTGAGCGAGGCGGCGCAGGAGTGCCGCCGACTCGTCGTCCTTGGGGGTGAGGATGTACTCGCCGGCTAGCGTTGGCCTCACCTCTATCTTGAGGCTGGGGTGCTCGCCCTCGAGTGCAGACACAGCCTGGTAAGCACTGGCTGCATCTCGTAGGTTTTTTGGTCGGGCGCCGCTCCGGGTCCTGGACACCGTGATCCAGCCTTCGTCGTTCCCGTTGTCGTCCTCACGCTGGTCCTCGCTCCTGGCGCTCTCGTCGATGACGAGTCTACCACTATCGTCATCGTCGCTAGGAGCCTCTTCGGTGATAGGGAGCTCCCGGTCGGGGCTGCCTGGGGCCTTCCTGGGGGTCGCGTACCCTGCTGAGGGCGCCTGGGGGGAGTCGAACCGCATCCTCTTCGTCATAGTACGGGAGGCAGGGGGTTCCCCTTGGCGTGGTAGGAACAAGGCACGGCGGGGTGGGAGGCCCGCGTGGCCTGGGGCGCGGGCCGGCGGGAAGTGGAGAAGAGAAGGAAAGGGGGGGGTTACTATAGGGGTGGTGGTAGAACACTGTGGGGGGAGGGAGACACGTGGCCTGGGCTAACGAACGGCGGGAAGGGGGAAGGGGCGCGGCGGCGTGGTGGGGACACAGCACTGTGGGAGGAGGGAGACCCGTGGCCTGGGCTAAGGACGGCGGGAAGGGGAAGGGGCGCGGCGGCGTGGTGGGGACACAGCACTGCGGGAGGAGGGAGACACGTGGCCTGGGCTAAGGACGGCGGGAAGGGAAAGGGGCACGGCGGCGTGATGGGGACACAGCACTGTGGGAGGAGGGAGACACGTGGCCTGGGTTAAGGACGGCGGCAAGGGGAGGGGAAGGGGCGCGGCGGCGTGGTGGGGACAGCACTGCGGGAGGAGGGAGACACGTGGCCTGGGCTAAGGACGGCGGGAAGGGGAAGGGCACGGTGGTGTGGTGAGGAGAAAGCACTGCGGGAGGAAGGAGGAGGGAGACCCCGTGGCCTGGGTCAAGGACGGCGGGGAGAAGTCACACGTGGTGGAGGCGGCGGACGGTAGGGACGCCCCACCCTTAGCACAAGGGACCGATGCGTCGTTGCTAAACGAGGTGTAGAGCGGGGGAAGCTGAGGAGGTCGAGGGCCGTTACACCCAGGGCGCCTCGATGCGCTGCCGGGCTGAACCTGTTGACCTAACCCCGTGGAGCGGAGCGGAACCAGCGTCCGCTCTCTTCAGGGTCGCGCGCGAGACAGTTTAGGGGTGGGCAGTTACCGGTACCAGTACCGGTACTAACGGTACCAGCTAAACGGCTCGGTACCGGTACCAGTTGCTCGGATTTATTTATTGGATTTATTGATAATTCTTCATGTCCGATTTTCTTTTTAGGTTGCTAATAAATATTGTTATTGTTATTAGACCATGATCGAGTACATCCATAATAACTATACATGCTATTTTTTTATCGAAAAAATAAATATTCACTTCATTCAGAGAGAGAGAGAGAGAGAGAGAGAGAGAGAGAGAGAGAGAGAGAGAGAGAGAGATCACCACTCTGTGAGTGTGTATCTCTGTGATATGGGTACTACTCGATCATAGTCTAATAATAATATTTATTAGCAACCTAAAAAAAAAGAATCGGACATGAATTATCCAGTAACTCAATAAATAAATCAATAATAAAATAATGGAGGCGGAGCTGTGATGGAAACGGAAAGCAGGACAAAATGGTGGGAACTTGGGAGACGGTCAGCGGGGCGGTACCAGTACCGATACCAGGTACCTGTACCAGGTACCGGTACCTGGTACCGCGAAGACTCGATTCCTCGCGGTACCCGGTACCGGTACCTGGTACCACGAAGCCTCATGATCACTTGGGTTCCGGGAAGCTTAATGATCACTCGGCACTGCGCATTGCCGCTAGTACCGGTACCGTTTGGATCTTAGTGACGCTCGCCCGCCTCCATGTGGTATGGGCCCTGTGTGTAGACGCTGAGTCACTGCCCCGCTGACCGTCTCCCCAAGATCCCACCATTTGTCCTGCTTTCCGTTTCCATCACAGCTCCCGTTTCCATTATTTTATTATTTTATTTATTTATTGGAGTTACTGGATAATTCTTCATGTCCGATTCTTTTTTCTTTTTTAGGTTGCTAATAAATATTGTTATTGTTATTAGACTATGATCGAGTACATCCATAATAACTATACATGCTATTTTTTTTTTTCGAAAAATTAAATATTCACTTCATTCAGAGAGAGAGAGAGAGAGAGAGAGAGAGAGAGAGAGAGAGAGAGAGAGAGAGAGAGAGAGAGAGAGAGATTTACATAGATTTACATAGAAAATCAGACCCCATGGTCCAGACTAGGTGGTCTGTCCTTAAACCTAAGTGATTTTACATTAATCAGAAGGCTCCTAAACGTTGCATTTCTACTCTAGTTGATATTAAGTTGAAGGAGAGAGAGTTTTCTTTACAGGAAATTTATTTGGGAATTTCATCAGAAGCCATTAAGAAAAAAAAAAAACTCCTTCGGGTACCGTTACCGGTACTAACGGTACTTGAGTTTTCGGTACCGGTACTACCGGTACTCAAATTAACGGTACTTGCCCATCCCTAGCGAGACTGTCTGCTGGAGAACTTTATTGGTGGCTATATACATCGTCCGACACTGTAGGTGAGAGTATGTACAATCATGATATATGCGTAAGTATTTACAAGAGCGGTAGTTAGATGTTTTTATATATACAAGGTGAAATGTTATGTTGATTAGGATGATTAGGTTGATTAGGTATTTACAGTGTAGTGACTTAATAACAGGAGAGGTACGGCGTAATAGATGTGTAGAAAAAAAGAATTTTGAAGTATGTGCTGAAAGGAGAAAGGAGCATGGTAGGTCGGAGAATATTAACGAATTGACTTGATAAAGGAACGAGTTTACTATTTTATTTCGTCTTACATTTCCAGAGCAGAGAACACAGTTGATGCTTGACATTTCAACTGGAGTAAATTGTTATTAATGACAAAAAAATTAAATCTTCCCCACCTCCTTCAAAAAAAAAAAATATCGACACAGGGCATTTCAAGCATTCAAGTTGGACTTTTTGTCTTCGCTACATGAATAAAACTACTGTTGGAAAAAAAATATGTATCAATAATATCTTAACTATGATTCTAGATACACGACAGTCTTCAATTGAATATCGTCGGCAGGTCCTTACGACTGTCTGGTGGTGGTGTGCAAGAGGGCCACCTGGCGAAGCAGAGCGCTGATCACGTGGACAGTTGCTCCATCCCACCTCCATCCCTTTCCCACCCCACCCCACTACTCGCCGTTGCCCCCCACCTCACACCCATCTAACGTCTCCTCTCCTCCCTGCTCTGTTCCCTGCAGCGCTCACACAAACAAACGGAAAAGGGGGGCATAAAATAGGTGTGAAGTATGTGACGTCGAGGAAAATATCAGGCGGCAGGAGCAATGAAGGTTACGTGTGTTGTACAACGGTTATGATGACGCCTGCGATCTCATGGACTTCCTCTTCCTTGCTTCGTCCCTTCACCCTTATTTATATTAAAGTAGAGCAACAACAACAACAACAACAACAACAACGAATGCCACACACCTATAAAGAAATATAAAAAAAAGCAAGAAAAAATGAAAAATATGAAAAAAATATATATATAATGATCAAAGGAAAAAAAGAGAACGACGACGAAGAAGAAAAAAAAGAAAAAGAAGAAGTAAAAGGCCAAAAGAGAAGGAAAATCACAAACACAAACAAAACAAAAAATCCAGAGGAAAAAGCAACTTTAACTTAATTACAGATTAGATTATTTTACAGCAATGGAGGCAGCTCAAGGAAAAGAAAAGAAAAAAAAGAAGAAAAAACGACTGGCGTTACTGGACATGGTAATAATTACCTATCTATACCTCACTGTTCTTGCACGCCCTTGCACGTGGCTATGTTGCTGCGATAGTGTTGCCTGTAGATGTTGCACCCCCACGCTAGACCGCCCGAAATGGACATTTCCCTTAAATTTGAGAGTACTTTTTATTTTACTTGGAGTACTGGAGTATTACAAGGTTCATAATTTGAAAACAAAAAAAATTGGTAACTCTCTCTCTCTCTCTCTCTCTCTCTCTCTCTCTCTCTCTCTCTCTCTCTCTCTCTCACACACACACACACACAAACACACACACAAACACACATTATGCGCAGCTCCTAAGGTTGCTGAAGGATACTTGTGCCTAATCTTAATTCAAAGACGAGATGGGGTGTGCCTGCAAGCTTCGAGGCAGCGATTCGATGCTGTCTCACTCTCTATCGCAGTGGCGGATCCAGAGGGGGCGGCCTAAATTACGCCCTTTCAAAGATTCACCGAGATCTGGGGGGGGGGGGGGTATCATTCCTGTAAACACTACAACTAGCCTACTAATTATATTGATAATAATAATAATAATGATAATGATGATGATAATAATAATAATAATAATAATAATAATAATAATAATATTACTATTACTATTACTACTACTACAATAATAATAATAATAATAATAATAACAATAATAATAATAATAATAAAAACAAGACATACAAAACAAATAAGAGAAATTGCGAAAATTATCGTATTTGTATCTGTAAAAAAAATAATAATAATAATAATAAAATAAATGCGCGCCAAGCGGATCCTGCGGATCCTGCCCACCTCTACTGCACTGTACCCCTTTTAAAACCACTTAAAATAGCTGCTGTAATGACAAAGGCATTGTATTTATTCTGAAGTTATTTACATTGGAAATAAAAATTTAAAGTATATATGTCCTAATTATATACCACTTTGTTAAATAACACTGTGTGCTATAAAATTGTGATAAAATAAAAACGTATGTACGTACATGCATTACTTTACAGTTTTGCTTTCTTCCTTCAGTATGTCGATCTAACAGATTTAACCTTTAATTGCAATGCTAGCAAATATTATGTGAATATTAAACAAGAAATAGGCTTATATATATATATATATATATATATATATATATATATATATATATATATATATATATATATATATTTTTATTTGGGATGGTATGGCGCCCATCTTGTATATACCCCCCCCCCCCCGTCGCCTGGGGCTGGATCCGCCACTGCTCTATCGGTTATATTGGTAAGGTTGATAGGATGCCAGACGCGAGTTCTGTGCAGACGAGTTGATAGAATTAACCTGACACACGCTCCAATGTGTTCACTGCTACACATTATACACATGAATGACTTATTTATGAGAGGGCTAAACAAGTCACAAAAAGGAAAATAACAATATATAAATCTTGTTACCTTTACATTATACCATGCAAGCATTGTATATATATATATATATATATATATATATATATATATATATATATATATATATATATATATATATATATATATATATATATATATATATATATATATATATATATATATATATATATATATATATATATATATATATATATATATATATATATATATATATATATATATATATATATATATATATATATATATATATATATATATATATATATATATATATATATATATATATATATATATATATATATATATATATATATATATATATATATATATATATATATATATATATATATATATATATATATATGTAAAATGTATTTATATCTGACGTCATAAAACTTATAAGTAAGTCATTGGGCCAACAGCTGAAATCAACGTCATCGGCACATAGGGGACATAGGTTTTCCTACAGTATCTCAAGAATTACTGGAAATATAGCAAAGTTAACCATAAATTATCGGTTACGGGGATCAGGAAGTACTGTGGGTACCACACGAAGCGCTAAACTTAAAGTTACTGATTAATGACATCATTGGGAGTGATGCGTTTTAGTTAACTACCTTTACTTTTTGTTTATATTTGCCCAGACGTACATAAGAACGCAGGAGTCTGCAAGAGGCCGGTAGGCCTGTACGAGGCAGCTCCTTCCACCGAGAGGAAAGGGGAGGGGGGGGGGGGGGCACCACCTGCGCTGATTCCGAAACGCACTACTATAAGCAGCTGTGTCATTATGGGGAGTAGGACTTAGGTATACCTCATTCGAGATCAAATCTGATGGGCGTTACTAGATTCTTGTGAAGGATTGTCGCTTATGTCCCTGAGTATTTTGTAAGAGGAAACGACTTTATACGCATAATTTGTGCGTTTCATATTCAATGATAATGCTATCAACACTAAGAGACATGAGGCACATTCTGGGACAAGAGGTAGAAGAGCATTGAATGGTCACGTGATCACCGCGTGCACGTGGCCCAGACTCTCGCCCCCGTCACAACACACACACACACACACACACACACACACAGGACCTGTTTGCTTTGTTTTTGTATCGTCGGGATGCACAACCTTCACTTCCTAATACCTTGACTGTGCATAAAGAAAACAAATTTTGGCCCTACCTCAAGCGGACCGCAGGATACACATACACTCCTTTCATCTGGATGGAACGGGTCTTGATCGTATGGCCTGGCCTTACCAGTCGTTGTGGCTTCTCCACGCACAGCAACACAGATGATTCCACTCAACAACCCCCGATAACTGCGCATCAACTGTTGTGAAAATACCAGGAAAGTTACAAATTAATTGTGTGCTACTATACACACATATGAACAAATAAAACAAAAGGCAAACATGATAATTTGCCAGCAGAAAAGCACATAAATTAATTCACTAAAGAGACATACAAAATAATGGTGAGAAGTTACTGAATCACTTACACGTTCGAGATAGATATGAAGCAGTGTCGTAAAAATGCCTAAACTGCACAAACAGCAATTGTATGAGCATAGAAGAAAGAGCGGCTGAGAGCACAGGACAAGGACTGAGTAGAGAGTATACATACCTACTAATAAATATATATATATATATATATATATATATATATATATATATATATATATATATATATATATATATATATATATATATATATATATATATATATATATAACATGCCTACTATGTACTTCAAGGCCCGCCACATATCGTTTTATTGCAATAGCGTCTGAATTAGGTTGCTGATTGACATGGCATTAAAACACATTGTGATACAGACACCGACGTAATTAGAAAAAATATAACCAAGTATCTACTCCGCTTCATTAGGGTAGTTGTCTTAGAGACATGCCATCAAAATCTGATCGAAAGGTGAGTCATCAAAAAGGCAAATGGCAACTGGAGCACTGGGAGCGGGCTTAGGGTTGCGGTGTGTCTACCATGACGTATGGCCGTGACGTGTACTCATGCCACGCCCCCCAATCATTGACTACTAAATAATGTAAAACGTGTACTGAAATGTATTGCTCTGTGATGGACTTTAAGGATACAGAACAGTGCTTGTGAAGGAAGGAATTCATATTCGACCTCAGCTGAAGCTAATTTTCTAATACAATTACATAAGAACATATGAACATAGGGAGACTGCAAGAGGGCAGCTCCAGAATCCCCCCCACTACTCACGATGGGTGAGGTGTAGTTACAGGGGTTACAGGTAGAGGCTTGATCCTCGTTTACCTTCGGTACGAGCGTACGCTCCAGTACCCGTCACCTAAATTACTGCACTCACACCTCACTACCACCTGTCATCCTCGTCCATGTAGCTATCCAGTCTACTCTTAAAACAAGCTATCGTCCCTGCACTAACTATGTGATTACTGAGTCTATTCCATTCCCCCACCACCCTATTACTAAAGCAATGCTTGCTTAATTCCCTCCTAAATCTATACTTTTCTAATTCAAATCCATTACTGCGTGTTCTATCCTGCTGGCTAATTCTCAGTACTTTACTTATATCGCCTTTGTTGTAATCCTTGACCCATTTGAATACTTCTATCAGATTTCCCCGCACTCTTCGTCTTTCTAATGAATGTAAGTTGAAATGTTTCAGCCTATCTTGATATGGGAGGTTCCTCAGCCCCTGAATCATCTTGGTCATCCTCCTCTGAACTGATTCTAGCAAATTGATGTACATTCTGTAGAGTGGGAACCAAAACTGGACAGCATAATCTAAGTGTGGCCTAACTAACGCTAAATAGAGTCTGAGGATGACCTCTGCACTTTTGTTGGTTACCGTCCTGTTAATAAAGCCTAATACCCTATTCGCCCTATTCCTCGCACTAATACATTGCTTCCTTAGTTTTAGGTCAGAGTTCACTAACACTCCCAAATCCCTTTCACACTCTGATCTGCCTATCCCTGTGGAGTCTAAACTATACCCGTGTAATGGGTTGCGTGTTCCTACACTAAGTGATGTTAAAATTCATCTGCCATTTCTCTGACCAAGCTGACAGTTTGTTGAGATCCTCCTGCAGTGCTCTAGCATCTTCCTTTGTCCTAATAATGCGTCCTATTTTGGTGTCATCTGCAAATTTACCTATGTCACTAGTTATCCCATTGTCTATGCCACTGATGTAGATAATGAATAAAAGCGGGCTTAAAACTGAATCTTGAGGAACCCCACTGGTAAGCTTTAAGCTTTAAAAATCATTAACTCACTCAGCAGAACACATTCGTCCCTTTGTGTGAGAAGCGAAGTAACACTAATAAAACCCCACCTTGGTTTAATAGCGAAATTAGACACTCAGTCAAGGAGAGAAAACTGTTTTACAGGCTGAAGAAAGAACAAAGAACGCCCGAAAACATTAGACTTTATCATGATGCCAGGCGACGAGTAAAAAGATTAGTATGTCAGGCAAAGCGTAGATATGAAGAAAATATTGCAGCCAACTGTAAAAATAATCCGAAATCCTTCTTCAGTTACATAAACAACAGAAAGGCGATCAGAAGTGGAATTGGACCTTTAACAAACAGCGACGGTGCACTAGTGACTGACAGCCAACACATTGCAAACCTCTTAAACAATTACTTTTCCTCGGTGTTTAATACTAACAGTCTTCCTCCCACTACCACCAGCACCAGTACTAATGTAAATCCCGAATATTTTTTCTTTTTTTTACAACAAAGGAGGCAGCTCAAGGGCACACAAAAAAAGAAAACAATAATAAAAAAAGGCCCGCTACTCGCTGCTCCTAAAAAAGAAACAAAAGAGGTGGCCAAAAGCAAGATCAAATACGGGAGGAGAGATGTCCTGATACCCTCCTCTTGAAAGAGTTCAAGTCGTAGGCAGGAGGAAATACAGATGAAGGAAGATTGTTCCAGAGTTTACCAGCTTGAGGGATGAAAGAGTGAAGATGCTAGTTAACTCTTGCATAAGGGGTTTGGACAGTATAGGGATGAGCATGAGTAGAAAGTCGAGTGCAGCGGGGCCGCGGGAGGGGGGGAGGCATGCAGTTAGCAAGTTCAGAAGAGCAGTCAGCGTGGAAATATCGATAGAAGATAGAAAGAGAGGTAACATTGCGGCGGAATTTAAGAGGTAGAAGACTATCAGTATGAGGAGGAGAGCTGATGAGACGAAGAGCCTTTGCCTCCACTCTGTCCAGAAGAGCTGTGTGAGTGGAGCCCCCCCACACATGAGATGCATACTCCATACGAGTATGCATCATTGCATTGCCTAACTTTGAAATAACAACCGATGAAGTCCTTAAAGCCCTGCAATCACTTAAAACAAATAAAAGTCCCGGACCTGACAAAGTATATCCTATACTGCTTAAAGAAACAAAGAGCGAAATACTCTCCTTCCTCACAACCGTATTCAATATGTCCTTACGACAAGGAATCGTCCCTTCGGATTGGAAAAACGTGACACCGATTTTTAAGAAAGGAGACAAAAAATTACCAGGTAATTACAGGCCCATTAGTCTAACTTCAGTTGTAGGTAAGCTACTTGAGAGCATAATTAGAGACAAAATTGTGAGTTACCTTGAAAGCCACTCATTAATTGGGGACTCACAACATGGCTTCCGTAACAAAAGATCCTGCCTATCAAACCTATTGACCTTTTATAACGACCTCTTCTCAGTTTCTGACGGAATCAAATCATTGGACATAGTCTATCTTGATTTCCAGAAAGCGTTTGATAAAGTCCCACATCATAAATTACTTTACAAATTAAAGCAAATAGGTATTGACGGTCAAGTACACCAATGGATCGCGAATTGATTGAGCAACAGACAGCAAAGAGTGGTGATTGACGGATTCAACAGTTACTCAGAGTGGGCGCCGGTCACTAGTGGCGTCCCTCAGGGCTTGGTTCTTGGCCCAGTGCTCTTCATTATTTACATCAACGATGTGGATGTTGGACTCAATAATCGCATTAGTAAATTTGCAGACGACACAAATATTGGTAACTCTGTTCACACTGACGAAGCCAGGCAAAGCCTCCAAGAGGATTTGCACAAAATTTCAGCTTGGTCGGATAGATGAGAGATGCCCTTTAACGTAGACAAGTGCCAGGTCCTTCAAGTTGGAACAAGGAATAAGAAGTTCGATTACGAAATGAGCGGCGTTAAACTCAAAAGCGTTCGATGCGTTAAGGACTTGGGGGTCAAAATCGTGTCAAACCTCAAATTCGTACAGCAATGCATCGATGCAGCAAATAAAGCGAACAGAATGTTGGGCACCTTTTTATTCAAGAATAAAGATGTAATACTTCCGCTCTACAATAGTTTAGTCAGACCCCACTTGGAATATGCGGTACAGTTTTGGTCTCCCCACCAGGCAAAGGACATTGCTAAATTAGAAGATGTTCAGCGTCGGGCAACAAAAATTATCCCTTCCTTGCGCAACAAATCCTACGAAGAAAGGGTATCCACCCTTAACATGTTCTCTCTTGAGAAACGTCGCCTCCGAGGAAAACTGATCGAATGTTTTAAAATACTTAATGGTTTCACGAATGTAGACAGAACAAAATTGTTTATGATCGATGACACTTTGCGTACGAGGAACAATGGCATAAAACTCAAATGTAGACAAGTAAATTCAGACTGCACCAAATTTTACTTCACCAACGTTGTAGTGCGAGAATGGAGTAAGCTCCCACCTTCAGTAGTCCAGTGTAACACGACTGACTCCTTTAAAAACAAGCTCGACCGTCACTTCCTTCAACTTAATATTAACTAAAGTTGAAATGCAACGTTTTGGAGCCATCTGATTAATGTACAATCACTTAGGTTTAAGGACAGACCACCTAGTCTGGACCATGGGGTCTGTGTGGTCTGATTTTCTGTGTAGATATATGTAAACATTACCCCATTCGGATTTTTTTACCGTTAATGGTAACCCTCTGTTTCCTGTCGCTAATCCACGCCTTAATCCAATCAACTACCTTCCCTCCTATTCCAAGAGCCCTGACTTTATTTAACCGTCTCTGGTGAGGTACCTTACCGAAGGCCTTATATATATATATATAGTTTTTTTTTTTACGTCAAAGGACACGGTTTACCAGTGAAGGGGATGAAAGAATCGAGATGCTGGTTAACTCTTCCATAAGGGGTTTGGATAGTATAGGGATGAGCATGAGTAGAAAGTCGTGTGCAGCGGGGCCGCGGGAAGGGGGAGGCATGAAGTTAGCAAGTTCAGAAGAGCAGTTACCATGAAAATATCGATAGAAGATTAGAAAGAGATGCAACATGGCGGCGGAATTTAAGAGGTAGAAGACTATCAATAATAGGAAGAGAGCTGATGAGACGAAGAACCTAACGGCGGTATCATCAGTTAAGCTCTTCCCTCTTCGTCGAAGCGTCGCTTAGAGAGTGTGTTTCCGTTTGGAGGCATTATCAAACGCTAGTTTCTCTCCCCCCCTTCGAAGCTATCTTTCCGTGTAGTGTTTCTACTACTGCAAATCAAATAAACGTTGAAAACCGAAACATTTATGCATTTTAGGTACATTTCTATAATGGAAAATATTGTGTGGCAAATACTTATGTAAACAGTGCTTGATACAGTGACATACACTATATATAGCAGAAAATTTACATTGGTGCGTTTAATTGGTCGGTACCCATGGCGATGTTTGTTTCGCTCTCATCTCATCCCATCACTTGTAGGCGGAGCTTAGGAGACCTCGTAAGAATAAACTGCTTTTATTTTCTTTATTCTCCTCCTGTTCCATGAGACACCTCTTTCTCCCTTCGTTATTTCTCCCTTGTAAATATATATTCAACTAGCTTTAGAGCTCCTTTCAGTGGGTGGAAAATGGCATCATTTATGTTGCTGAGTTTTGCTTAAGCTCCACCTACAGGTGACGTCACGAGTTTGGAGATTGGCTGTGGGAAGCCCATTACGGAGTACCACATACCACCACATACTCATGCGGACTTGGGAAACATGCGCCCGGAGGCCGAAGCCTGTCAGTCCGTCACTTTAAAATTCATCCCAGCAATCTTCATGCTTTTGGTTCGAAGTGCCAGCCCTAAAAACGCTAAAAAAAAGAGAACTGTTCGAATAGTTGAGACTGAAGGGCGGGGCGTGCTGGTTGAGAACTTGAGAGGTATGTTCCAGTGTTTGCTTAAATTATCATAGGAACCGTGACGTCTTGAATAATTTGAAAAATAATGTTTCTCGCATTGTATGACTTTATATAAGGCCTAGAAAATTTAAATTGTTCTTATACCCAATTAATAATAGAGCAACATGGAAAAATGTTGTAATAAAGCATTAAATGTGCGAAGATATTGGCGAAGAGCTGGCCTTCACCTCCTCTTCATCAAGAGATAAAATTAGTTAATTTCTTTCCCGCTCGCCGCTTCGCGCGCTGAATCAAAGACACTCCTCGTCACTGATAATACCGTTTGGTCCACGAAGCCTTGTTTCCTCGCGGGAAGGGGGAAGAAATAGAATGAGAATCCCGGCATTAGACTCCACTCTGTCCAGGAGAGCTGTGAGATGCACACTCCATACGAGGGCGGACAAGGCCCCTATAAATGGAAAGCATCTGTGCGGGGGAGTAGAACTGTCGGAGACGATACAGAACGCCCAACCTCGAGGAAGCTGATTTAATAAGAGAGGAGATGTGAAGTTTCCAGTTGATATTTTGAACTAAGGATAGACCGAGGATATTTAGTGTTGAAGGTGACAGCTGAGTGTTATCAAAGAATAGGGGATAGGTGTTTGGAAGATTATGTCGACTTGATAGGTTGAGAAACTGTGTTTTTGAGGCATTGACGGACACAAGGTTCCTTTTACCCCAATCGGAAATGATAGCAAGGTCAGAGGTTAAGCGTTCTGCAGCCTCCATTCTGGAGTCTTCCTGTTGAGAAGGTCTTCTGTTGAAAGAAGTTGAATAATGCAGAGTAGAGTTGTATCGGATGTCAGATTTCAGAGATCCGCGGATGCAGATGTGTATGCGGGTGTCGTATGTACATATTTTGCGGATGCGGAAGCAGATGCAGATATCTGTTTCTACCAAATTGCGGATGCGGATGCGGATGCGGATATGAAATTATGACATCCTCACGGATGCAGATGCGGATGCGGATGTATTCAGGATTTTGGTAATTCACTATATACTAAATTACCAAAATCCTGAACACATGGTAATTACACTTCCGCTGTGAAAAATCCGCTTCATCGTTAACTCTGCTCATACGCCCGCTACACCACCGGGAACACGACACAACACAACACTCGTGCGATAAGAAGTGCTCAGCGCTGCCAGTTCATATTTTTTTTTTTTGTATAATTACACAATAGATAGTTAATGACGAACCACTAAAATCTTTCTTGTGAACTTTAAGAGGGAGTAGGGTCTACATACACATTACACAGACATGCATAATGCATGTATATATTATTTACAAACACAAATACGTACATATACACACCGTCACACGATACACACAGTCACACACACATTCTCAGTCACCAAAGGTGGGCATTCCGCAAGTTAAGTCCGCTAATCGCTAATCTGCTAATAGCGGACTACCACAAAAATTGCGGAATAGGGTTAGCGAAAAAAAAAGAGAAATTAGCGGATTTGCAGTTAGCAGAATGCCAAAATTATAGTCCGCTAACGCTACCTTTAAAAAAAACGCCAACAATGAAATTTCCGGGAAATTCAAGAATATTCTTGAAAGTGTGGAGAAACTTCGAGATGAGGATGCCCAGACGTCCCGGATTTTCCGGGACAGTCCTGGATTTTAATGGTTCGTCCCGGAAATAAAATTGCCCCGGAAATGTCCCGGATTTCATGCACTGTCCCGGAAAATGTTTTTATTATTATTATTAAAGCGTCCCGGAATTCACTTCAAGTACAACACGCCTGTCCCCAGGGCCGGATTTGCCAATAGGCAACATAGGCCATTGGCCTAGGGCCCACTGGTAACTGAGGGGCCTGGGGGGGGTCCTGGGGACTTGTTGTGGGGCCCAAGAGAGAGAGAGAGAAAGAATAATGTTCGTTAACCTTCAGCACCCTGTGTCATTCATTCCACAAAAATTAAATTTACTGACTCCTGAATGCAGGTTGCTCTTACCCGCAGTCACCAGACTCACCAGACTCGTGTGTGTGGTAGGGTTGCATGTTGTTTGTCTTTTAAGGACAGTATATATATATATATATATATATATATATATATATATATATATATATATATATATATATATATATATATATATATATATACCCTGCCTGTCCCCTCTTCCGCAGCTGTGGAGAGATTGTTCAGCTTGGGCTCTGACGTCCTCAGGCCCAAGAGGTCATCCCTGACTCATGATAACTTTGAGAAGCTGGTGTTTGTCAATGGAAACATGCACCTCTTGAAGGGGAAGTGGCTGTGCCAGAGGGAGGAGGAGGAGGAGGAGGAGGAGGAGGAGGACAACAATGACTAATGACTGTAATGAGGATTCTGTATTTTGCTGTTTTAAAACTTCTGTTATATATAAAAATATTTAAAATAAATAAATATATAAATTATAAGGTATTTTTATTGGAAATTTTATGTTTTTAACTACCAATAAAGGGTTAGCGGACTAAAAAATGGTTAGCGGACTGTTGTGGACTTCATTAGTGGATTAAAAAAAATATTAGCGTTAGCATTAGCGGATTTGCGATAGCGGACCGGCGAAGCCGGAAAATTTGCGGATTAGCGATTAGCGGAATACCCAACAAAGTTAGCGGAATTGTGAACTGCGGACTAACAAAAAATTAGCGGGTGCCCACCTCTGTCAGCCACACACACAATCTCTCTCTCTCTCTCTCTCTCTCTCTCCTTGCCAGGCAGGCTGCTTCCATTCATACTTACGCAATATTACATTTTACATTAGTACATACAGTACACAGTAGTACATACATACATACTTTTACAAATTTACATGATACATGCATACTACATAGTCACTATGTAAAATTGTCTCCCTCCTCCTCCCTGCCCTTCCGCAAAACTCTTGACACATTAGGTTGCGTAAATTTGAAATAAATGAATACAAGGATGCGGATGCGGATGTTTCATTTTTGAAAACTGCGGATGCGGATGTGAAAAATTATGCGGATGTTCCGAGGATGCGGATGCGGATGCGGATATCCGATACATGACTAATGCAGAGTGGAGTCGTCAGCGTATGAGTGGATAGGACAGTTTGTTATGGAAAGAAGATCATTGATGAATAACAGGAAGAGAGTGGGTGATAGGACAGAGCCCTGTGGAACACCACTATTGATAGGTTTAGGGGAAGAAGTTGGACAGTGACCGTCTACCACCGCAGAGATAGAACGGCAGGAAAGGAAGCTGGAGATAAAGGAACAGAGAGAAGGATAGAAACCGTAGGAGGGCAGTTTAGAGAGCAAAGACTTGTGCCAAACTCTATTAAAAGCTTTCGATATGTCTAGCGCAACTGCGAAAGTTTCACCGAAACGGCTAAGAGAGGATGACCAAGAGTCAGCTAAGAGAGCAAGAAGATCGCCAGTAGAACGCCCCTTGCGGAACCCATACTGGCGATCAAATAAAAGGTCAGAAGTGGAAAGGTGCTTTTGAATCTTACGGTTAAGGATTGACTCAAAAGCTTTAGGTAGACAGGAAAGTAAAGCAATAGGGCGGCAGTTTGAAGGATTGGAGCGGTCACCATTCTTAGGCACAGGCTGTATGAAGGCGTACTTCCAGTAGTAAGGAAAGGTAGATGTTGATAGGCAGAGACGAAAGAGTTTGACCAGGCAGGGTGTCAGCACGGAGGCACAGTTTATAAGGACAATAGGAGGCACTCTATCAGGTCCATAAGCCTTCTGAGAGTTGAGGCCAGAGAGGGCATAGAAAACATCGTTCTTAAGAATCTGAATAACAGGCATAAAGGAGTCAGAGGGGGAATGAGTAGGAGGAATAAGCCCAGAATCGTCCAGAGTGGAGTTTTTACTGAAAGTTTGAGAGAAGAGTTCAGCCTTAGAGATAGATGAGACGGCGGTGCTGCCGTCCGGGTTAAGGAGAGGAGGGAGAGAGGAAGAAGTGAAATTGAAGGAGATATTTTTGGCTAGGTGCCAGAAGTCACAGGAAGAATTAGAAAAAGCAAGGTTTTGACATTTTCTATTTATGAAAGATGTTTTGGTAAGTCGAAGAATAGATTTGGCACGATTCCGGGCAGAAATATAAAGATCATGGTTAGCAGGTGTGCGAAGGCTCTGGTACCTTTTGTGAGCTGCCTCTCTATCTTTGACAGCACGAGAACAAGCGTGATTAAACCAAGGCTTTTTAGCATGAGAAGTAGAGAAAGTACGTGGAATGTGTACCTCCATTCCAGAGACAATCACCTCTGTGATGCGCTGGGCACACACAGAGGGGTCTCTCTCATGGAAGCAGTAATCATTCCACGGGAAATCGGAAAAGTACATCCTCAGGTCGTCCCACCGAGCTGAAGCAAAATGCCAGAAGCATCGCCTCTTCGGTGGGTCCAGAGGATGTACAGGAACGATAGGACAGGATACAGAAATAAGGTTGTGATCGGAGGAGCCCAACGGAGAGAACAGTTTGACAGAGTAAGCAGAAGGGTTAGAGGTAAGGAAGAGATCTAGTCTGTTGGGCCTGTTTCCAAGACGGTCGGGAATACGTGTAGGGAAAATATATATATATATATATATATATATATATATATATATATATATATATATCTATATATATATATATATATATATAATATATATATATATATATATATATATATATATATATATATATAGATATATATATATATATATATATATATATATATATATATATATATATATATATATATATATATATATTATACGCCTCCGTGGTCTAGTGGCTTCTACTCCGCGGGCCCGGGTTCGAATCCCGGCCCGGGCAGTCGGCGTGCAGCTCGCTCAGCTGTTCATCCTCCCTCTCGGACTGGTCGATAAATGAGTACCTGGGGAAACCTGGGGAAACCTGGGGAAGGTAAACTGTGGTAACCCGGATGTAAAGACGTAGAGTGCGTGGGGATTTAAATGCGGGGTTTATATGGATTAAGCCATTAAGCCGATAAACAAGGGCGATTTAGATGAAGTACTTATATCAATAACTGATTTTAGAAGACGCTGTTACGGTTTTAAGATGGATAAATTCAACTTCAGGAAGAAAAATAGGCAAGAATGGGTTAAAAAACAGGATGGTGGATGAGTGGAACAGGTATGTATAATTATAGTTGAGGCAAACACAACTGAAAGCTTTAACTGAAGATTATATGTTTTTTTCTTTATGAATGGGAAGGGAATTAGGTGAATAATCCATATTTAGGAGTTGCCCTGTGTAGGCCTTCTGGCCTCTTGTAGTCTCCTTATATTTATGTGTATCTTTATGTGATAATAATAATAATAATAATAATAATAATAATAATAATAATAATAATAATAATAATAATAATAATTCGGTTACTACTACTACTACTACTACTACTACTACTAAAAGTAATAATACTAATACTAATAATAATAATAATAATAATAATAATAATAATAATAATAATAATAATAGTAATAATGAGAAGAAGAAGAAGAAGAAAAAAGCAGAAGAATGAAAAGATAATACAAAAATATTGTAATAAAACTAAAGTTAACAAAAATGACCCGCCGAACTCAAAACACTAAACAATCAAACAAATAAACAAAAATAGCATTAAACAGAGAAAGCATTGATTATACCGCAGCTAAGACTCGAATAAAAAACTCAATAAAAAACAAAAACATACCCTGACCTAAGGCACAGTTTCTATAAAACATAATCTTGATTTTTATCAGATATCGTTTGTTACTATATACATTCGGGAGATAAGACACTCATCTCATTGTCTAATGTTGCATAGCTGTCTCGTCTCGTTGCAACTCGACTCCCCCCGTCTCCCAGGTAAGCTATATGGAAAAAAGAAGCAAAGAGTGATCATATATCGTTAATACCTAGTGCTGTAATGAGAGTCATATTTGTTTTGACGGGCTGGCTGAAAAGAGGACTGAAAAACGTTCGAGAGCAGCATGAAGGGTAGGATGGGGAGGGGACCATCACGCCCCTCACACGTGCAGCACTCAGCAGATCACGTGACTTACACCGACTCGCCCGCTGACTAACCCCCGACTGACTGGTCTTC
The DNA here is from genome assembly GCF_024679095.1 of Eriocheir sinensis. Lineage (NCBI taxonomy): Eukaryota > Metazoa > Arthropoda > Malacostraca > Decapoda > Varunidae > Eriocheir > Eriocheir sinensis. The sequence continues at coordinate 306,294 of NC_066511.1, read as the reverse complement.
GCTACTTGCATTGCCCGACGTCGACCCGGGCCGTAGGTATCTAACCAAAAGGTGTCTCGGTTACGATGATGCTCCCTTGTCTCTGCGTCAGCCAGTCGGCCAGCCAGCCAGCCATCCACGCCGCACTTGAGTCGTCGGGGCTGTAACACGTGGTCCGCGCGTGTGTGACATGTGAAGACCTTTTATCTGTGAGGAGCAGCCGTTTTCTGAACCACCACCACCACTATCACCTGCACAACGCATCAGCATTATTATTTAGGTACGGGATGATGATGGCGTAAAATTTTATGAAGTGATTGCTGCGTTGCTCAGTTTAGTTACTGTTGCTGTTGTTGCTGTTGCTGGACATCAATATGAGAATAGCTTGAGAGTGGACGTGAATGATGAAAATGCTGATTTGTCAGAGAATTATTATCTTTTGATATTCATGAAAGAAAACATAGTCTTCTCTATAGTTTCTGGTCATCATTTTGTGAATGACATAAAAGGTGGAAATAGTCAAGAATGTTGTGTAGTTAACGTATCATAATCTGCTGGTAATCAGATAGAAAAAATCATGAAAATAATATTCAATAAAATTTCCTTTGTGTCTGCTGTTTTACGACTTGTATTTCTTGCCAACTATGTACTTGACTAAAGCGAAAACATCAATCCCCGCTATCTTGAACTACAATTTAGGAGAAATTTGTGTCCATATCATTTAGAAGTTGTCTGAATATATTTAGAGATGAAAAAAGCAAATGGTGCATTATTGGGCATCAGGAGCTGTCGTGTATTAGCCGACTGGCCCAACTGGCCGCTATATGGTCAGTCACTAGTCTGGGCTCTTAGTAAACCCCCCCCCCCCCCCTTTCCGTAGTCCTGTGAACTTTCCTTACTGTGATGATAATGATGATGATTATAATAATAATAATAATAATAATAATAATAATAATAATAATAATAATAATAATAACAATAATAATAATAACAATAACAACAACAACAACAATAGCAACAATAATAATAATAAGATACTACTACTACTACTACTACTACTACTACTACTAATAATAATAATAATAATAATAATAATAATAATAATAATAATAATAATAATTATTATTACATAATAATAATAATAATAATAATAATAATAATAATAATAATAATAATAATAATAATAATAATAATAATAATAATAATAATAATAATAATAATAATAATAATTATTATTATAAAATATCTAAAAACTTAATATATTCTAGAACAGAATTTAATGCTCCCTTTCATGAACTGGAACCCCTTAGATGTAAAAACAGGAAATAACAACTCTTCCACGCATCTACAAAACAGCAAAAGTATGCTACAGCACACTAATTTTACAAACAGAAAACGATGCCATGATTGTACCATGTCCGATTTTTTGTTGCTTTCCCACTCCTTTTTTATTGAAATCTTGTTTTTCATTCTAAGACAGGCATTTTCAAGACTGTTTGTCTATTATAAATGATGTAGTTCTCATTGCCGAACTACATTTTTTTTTTTATTATTCACTAAAACTTAGTACTCCCAAATGCATTTTTTTCTTTACATATTTTGATTTTTTTTTTCCCCATTCATCATCCAACGTTCCCGAGTCTTCAGTTTGACATATTTGAAGTCACAGTCATGTTATTGAAGCTATTTATAATTATAAGAGTAAATCCTACTCTTATCCCACACTATCAAGAGGTAGTCTAAGGCCCCTTTCAGACATTTCAACTTTTCGCCGTGCGCCGTCGACGGCACGACGTCATGCATTCCAGCGAGTGCCCCGTTGTGTGGACGGCGGCGCGCCGTCAAAAAGCAGTGTCTCAGTCAAAAAGCAGTGTCCCCGTCAAAAAGTGGTGTCCCCGTCATAAAGCAGTGTCCCCGTCAAAAAGCAGTGTCCCCGTCAAAAAGCAATGTCCCCGTTAAAAAGCAGTGTCCCCATCAAAAAGCAGTGTCCTCATCAAAAAGCAGTGTCCCCGTCAAAAAGCAGTGTCCCCGTCAAAAAGCAGTGTCCCCGTCAAAAAGCAGTGTCCCCGTCAAAAAGCAGTGTCCTCATCAAAAAGCAGTCTCCCCGTCAAAAAGCAATCTCCCAGTCAAAAAGCAGTGTCCCCGTCAAAAAGCAGTGTCCCCGTCAAAAAGCAGTGTCCCTGTCAAAAAGCAGTGACCCCGTCAAAAAGCAGTATTCCCGTCAACAGCAGTCCCCGCCAAAAAAGCAGTGTCCCCGTCAAAAAGCAGTGTTCCTGTCAAAAAGCAGTGTCCCGGTCAAAAAACAATATCATAGTCAAAAAGCAGTGTCTCCCTCAAAAAGCAGTGTTCCTGTCAAAAAGCAGTGTTCCTGTCAAAAAGCAGTGTCCCAGTCAAAAAGCAGTGTCCCAGTCAAAAAGCAGTGTCCCCGTCAAAAAGCAGTGTTCCTGTCAAAAAGCGGTGTCCCAGTCAAAAAGCAGTATCCCCGTCAAAAGCAGTGTCCCCGCCAAAAAAGCGGTGTCCTAGTCAAAAAGCAGTATTCCCGTCAAAAGCAGTGTCCCCGCCAAAAAAGCAGTGTCCCCATAAAAAAGTGTTCCTGTCAAAAAGCAGTGTCCCAGTCAAAAAGTAGTGTCCCCGTCAAAAGCAGTGTCCCCGCCAAAAAAGCAGTGTCCCAGTCAAAAAGCAGTATTCCCGTCAAAAGCAGTGTCCCCGCCAAAAAAGCAGTGTCCCCATCAAAAAGCAGTGTTCCTGTCAAAAAGCAGTGTCCCAGTCAAAAAGCAGTGTCCCCGTCAAAAGCAGTGTCCCCGCCAAAAAGCAGTGTCCCCGTCAAAAAGCAGTGTCGCTGTCTAAAACCAGTGTTCCCGTCAAAAAGCAGTGTCGCCGTCAAAAAGCGGTTTTGCCGTCAAAAAGCAGTGTTCCCGTCAAAAAGCAGTGTCGCCGTCAAAAAGCAGTGTCGCCGTCAAAAAGCGGTTTTGCCGTCAAAAAGCAGTGTTCCCGTCAAAAAGCAGTGTTCCCGTCAAAAAGCGGTGTTCCCGTCAAAAAGCGGTGTTCCCGTCAAAAAGCGGTGTTCCCGTCGAAAAGCGGTGTTCCCGTCAAAAAGCGGTGTTCCCGTCAAAAAGCAGTGTTCCCGTCAAAAAGCAGTGTCGCCGTCAAAAAGCAGTGTCGCCGTCAAAAAGCGGTTTTGCCGTCAATAAGCAGTGTTCCCGTCAAAAAGCAGTGTCGCCGTCAAAAAGCAGTGTCGCCGTCAAAAAGCGGTGTTGCCGTCAAAAAGCAGTGTCGCCGTCAAAAAGCGGTGTTGCCGTCAAAAAGCAGTGTTCCCGTCAAAAAGCAGTGTCCCCGTCAAAAAGAAATGTCCTCTTCTCGAGGCTACGTTACCTCTTGATAGAACATGAAGGATACTACCAGTACAGATGGATGACATACCGGCCCGATTAGTCCTGACGAAAGGCGCTATCTGTTACACAGCGCTGCGCCTATCAACGAGGATGCTGTTTATTTCCAAAGTGTAGTGAACCAACTAAGGAGAGCGTAATGCCGGATGAGTGCCGCCTGTTTACGATGACGTTGTCTTCTGAAGAAGACACTGCATTTTGACAAGGACGTTGCTTTTTTATGAGGACGATGCTTTTTGACGTGGACCCTGCTTTTTGACGGGGACACTGCTTTTTGACGGGGACACTGCTTTTTGATGTGAACACTGCTTTTTGACGGGAACACTACTTTTTGACGTGGACCCTGCTTTTTGACGGGAACACTGCTTTTTGACGTGAACACTGCTTTTTGACGTGAACACTGCTTTTTGACGGGGACACTGCTTTTTGACGGGAACACTGCTTTTTGACGAGAACACTGCTTTTTGACGGGGACACTGCTTTTTGACGGGGACACTGCTTTTTGACGTGAACACTGCTTTTTGACGGGGACACTGCTTTTTGACGGGGACATTGCTTTTTGACGGAGACATTGCTTTTTCATGAGGACACTGCTTTTTGATAGTAACACTGCTTTTTGATGGGAACACTGCTTTTTGACGAGAACACTGCTTTTGGATGGGAACACTGGTTTTTGACATGGACACTGATTTTTGAAGGAAACACTGCTTTTTGATGAGGACACTGCTTGTTTATGGGAACACTGCTTTTTGATGATAACACTGCTTTTTGACATGGACACTGCTTTTTGATGGGAACACTGCTATTTGACACTGCTTTTTGACGGGAACACTGTTTTTTGATGAGGACACTGCTTTTTGGTTGGAACACTGATTTTTGACAAGGACACTGCTTTTTGATGGGAACTCTGCTTTTTGACGGGGACACTGCTTTTTGAGGGGAACTCTGCTTTTTGACGGGGACACTGCTTTTTGACGGGAACTCTGCTTTTTGACGGGGACACTGCTTTTTGACGGGGACACTGCTTTTTGACGGGGACACTGCTTTTTGACGGGGACACTGCTTTTTGACGGGAACTCTGCTTTTTGACGGGGACACTGCTTTTTGACGGGGACACTGCTTATGGATGGGAACACTGCTTTTTGATGGGAACATTGATTTTTGATTGGAACACTGTTTTTTGATGGGAACACTGATTTTTGACGGGGACACTGCTTTTTGACGGGGACACTGCTTTTTGACGGGGACACTGCTTTTTGACGGGGACACTTCTTTTTGACGGGAACACTGCTTTTTGACGTGAACACTGCTTTTTGACGGGGATACTGCTTTTTGACGGGGACATTGCTTTTTGATGGGGACATTGCTTTTTCATGAGGACACTGCTTTTTGATAGTAACACTGCTTTTTGAAGGGAACACTGCTTTTTGACGAGGACACTGCTTTTGGATGGGAAGACTGGTTTTTGACATGGATACTGCTTTTTGAAGGGAACACTGCTATTTGACGGGAACTCTGCTTTTTGACAGGGACACTGCTTTTTGACGGGAACTCTGCTTTTTGACGGGGACACTGCTTTTTGACGGGAGCTCTGCTTTTTGACAGGGACACTGCTTTTTGACGGGAACTCTGCTTTTTGACGGGGACACTGCTTTTTGACGGGAACTCTGCTTTTTGAAGAGGACACTGCTTTTTTATGGGAACTCTGCTTTTTGACGGGGGCACTGCTTTTTGACGGGGACTCTGCTTTTTGATTGGAACACTGTTTTTTGACGGGGACACTGCTTATGGATGGGACCACCGTTTTTTGATGGGAACACTGATTTTTGATTGGAGCACTGTTTTTTGACGGCGCCACTGCTTTTTGATGGGAACACTGCTTTTTGATGGGAACACTGCTTTTTGACGGGGACACTGCTTTTTGATTGGAACACTGTTTTTTGACGGGGACACTGCTTATGGATGGGAACACTGCTTTTTGACGATGACACTGCTTTTTGATGGGAACACTGCCTTTTGATGGGAACACTGCTTTTTGATGGGAATACTGCTTTTTGATGGGGACACTGCTTTTCTATGAGAGGATGTTGCTTTTTTTATGAGGACCCTGCTTTTTGACGGGAACACTGCTTTTTGACGATGATGCAGGACACTTTTTTTTATGAGGACGCTGCTTTTTGATGAGGACCATGTTGATTGACGGGGACATTGATTGTTTTAAAAGGACCCCTCTTTTTGACGGGGACATTGCTTTTCTTGAAGAAGACACTGCTTTTTGACGGGGATACTGCTTTTGGACAAGGACACTGCCTTTCGACGGGGACACTGCTTTTTGACGATGTTGGAGCTTTTTAAAGAAGACGCTACTTTTTGAAAGGACACAGCTTTTTTACGGGGACATTGCCATCTCACGAGGGCACTACTTTTCTTAGGAGGACACTGCCCTCTGACGAGGGCGCTGCCTGCTGACATAGATAGATGCTTGATATAACATGAAGGATACTACCAATACAGATGGATGACATACCGGCCTGATTAGTCCTGACGAAAGGCGCTATCTATTACACAGTCGAGAGCGCTGCGCCTATCAACGGGGATGCTGTTTATTTCCAAAGTGTAGTGAACCAACTAAGGAGAGCGTAATGCCGGATGAGTGCCGCCTGTTTACGATGACGTTGTCTTCTGAAGAAGCCACTACATTTTGACAAGGACGTTGCTTTTTTATGAGGAGAGGACGTTGCTTTTTTATGAGGACGATGCTTTTTGACGTGGACCCTGCTTTTTGACGTGAACACTGCTTTTTGACGGGGACACTGCTTTTTGACGGGAACACTGCTTTTTGACGTGAACACTGCTTTTTGACGGGGACACTGCTTTTTGACGGGCACATTGCTTTTTGACGGGGACACTGCTTTTTGACGGGGACACTGCTTTTTGACGGGAACACTGCTTTTTGACGTGAACACTGCTTTTTAACGGGGACACTGCTTTTTGACGGGGACACTGCTTTTTGATAGTAACACTGCTTTTTGATGGGAACACTGCTTTTTGACGAGGACACTGCTTTTAGATGGGAACACTGGTTTTTGACGAGGACACTGCTTTTTGACGGGAACATTGCTTTTTGATGAGGACAGTGCTTTTTTTATAGGAACACTGCTTTTTGATGATAACACTGCTTTTTGACAAGGACACTGCTTTTTGATGGGAACACTGCTATTTGACACTGCTTTTTGGCGGAAACACTGTTTTTTGATGAGGGCACTGCTTTTTTGGCAGGAACACTGCTTTTTGACGAGGACACTGCTTTTTGATGGGAACTCTGCTTTTTGACGGGGACACTGCTTTTTGACGGGAACTCTGCTTTTTGACGGGGACACTGCTTTTTGACGGGAACTCTGCTTTTTGACGGGGACACTGCTTTTTGACGGGAACTCTGCTTTTTGACGGGGACACTGCTTTTTGACGGGAACTTTGCTTTTTGACGGGAACTCTGCTTTTTGACGAGGACACTGCTTTTTGATGGGAACTTTGCTTTTTGACGGGAACTCTGCTTTTTGACGGGGACACTGCTTTTTGACGGGGATACTGCTTTTTGACGGAGATACTGCTTTTTGATTGGAACACTGTTTTTTGACGGGGACACTGCTTATGGGTGGGAACACTGCTTTTTGATGGGAACACTGCTTTTTTATTGGAACACTGTTTTTTGACGGGGCCTCTGCTTTTTGTGGGAACACTGCTTTTTGATGGGAACACTGCTTTTTGACGGGGACACTGCTTTTTGATTGGAACGCTATTTTTTGACGGGGACACTGCTTATGGATGGGAACACTGCTTTTTGACGATGACAGTGCTTTTTTATGGGAACACTGCTTTTTGATGGGAACACTGCTTTTTGATGGGAATACTGCTTTTTGATGGGGACACTGCTTTTCTATGAGAGGACGTTGCTTTTTTTTATGAGGACCCTGCTTTTTGACGGGAACACTGCTTTTTGACGATGATGCAGGACACTTTTTTTTATGAGGACGCTGCTTTTTGAAGAGGACCATGTTTATTGACGGGGACATTGATTGTTTTAAAAGGACACCTCTGTTTGACGGGGACATTGCTTTTCTTGAAGACACTGCTTTTTGATGGGGGATACTGCTTTTGGACGAGGACACTGCCTTTCGACGGGGACACTGCTTTTTGACGATGATGCAGCTTTTTAAAGAAGACGCTACTTTTTTAAAAGGACACAGCTTTTTTACGGGGACATTGCCGTCTCACGAGGGCACTACTTTTTTGAGGAGGACACTGCCCTCTGACGAGGGCGCTGCCTGCTGACACAGGCACTGCCATACTGGAGAGAATACTCTCTACTGGTGAGGACACTACCATTTGACGAAGACACTGCCTACTGATGATGATGACATGACTTACTGACGAACATACTTCTTACCGATGGCGGTATTGCCTACGGACGATGACACTGCTTATTGACGAAAACGCTACCTACTGACGAGGGCACGACGTACCGATGACGGCACTGCCTTCGGACGAGGACACTGCCTTTTGACGAAAGCCCTCCTTACTAACGAACAGTTTAAACCGAGGCATTGTCTACAGACAAGAACACTGGTTACTGACGAGAATAGTGTTCACAGTCTAGGGCACCACTTATTGATGAGGGATCCTTTAGATGATGAGGGCAGTGAGGAGGTAGCATAGGGAGCTGGGTGAAACGAGGCATACTCAATGGAGTTCCTTACATCTGTTAATGGTGTGTATTCTCGGTAAAAATACTTAGCTGCCATCTGAAATAACGTGTTCGAATGAGACCACGAGAATTCCTTATGACAGGCTCCCGTATACGATGACGGGGATGGGTAATCATGCCACCTGCTAAACCGCCTCGCCTTGCCTTACCCTTCCAGCGATGAACGCCCCCCCCCCCCCTCCATCTCTCTCTCTCTCTCTCTCTCTCTCTCTCTCTCTCTCTCGAATGTGGGCAAATCCAATAAATTGTTCTTGATCTATGATACGTTCCGAACGAGAAATAATGACAAAACACAAGAGTAAGCAAATAGTTTCAGACGGCACAAAATTTTTCTTCACCAGCGTCGTAGCGCGAGAATGGAATAAACTTCACTTTTAGTGGTCCCATGCAGAACGATTAAGGTGGAGGTTCTCGGTTTGGGGAAAAAAAAAAAAAAAAATGAATTACTTGAAAATATTTGAGGTGGTTCGTTGGGTTCTGATTCACACATTCTGACAGCTGTTCAGCGGAAAAGGCTTCATTTGCCATTTAAATGGCCGCACTTTAAATGCCCGTTCGCCCTGCCACGCCCACTCGGCACGATATACCTTGCATTCCTTGTATTTTGATCGTTCATTTGTTGTTGTTTTTGCGCATATTAGGTTCTGATATTTTTGAACGAAAACTGCGGCAGCGGCAGCGTTAGCCTGGGGGTTGCCTTTAGGTAGTAGAAGCGATATCTGCGTACCGGGTTGACAACCTGTTGAATTATTTTGTTTTGTTTTGTGAAAACATGACAAAGCCGCAGCTTAAGAGCAAGAAAAGGAAGGCTCTGCTTGAGATGGGGCGCCAAAATGCTCGGAGGAGGTGGAAAGTGATCGCGGTTAGAAAACCAATAGGGCTTGCAGGAATCCTAGGGAGTCAGAGATTCCAGAGTGCCTCGCAATGCACTGAGTCAAACACCTTCTTGAGATCGACATATCCTGCAAGCATCCCTTGTCGAAACTCACGTCGGCGCTCCGCCAATAAAGCGTTAGGATACTGTCAGTTGTCGACTTACTAGCAGTGAACCCAAACTGTTCAGGCCTCTGTAGCTTCAGCGGCTGGCTGTGAATCTGTATCAGCATTAGGTGGGCAAGCACGTTGCCTGACACACTGAGTAGTGCAATATCACGGTAGTTGATGCAGTCCTGACGATCCTCTTTCCCTTTCCAGATAGGGACAACCAACCCCCTCTTTCAGTCGTGGGCAGTGGTACCAGATTGCCATACGGCAATCAAGACCGCATGCAACCCGCGGATCATGGTCTCACCTCCAACTTTGAGCAACTTCTCACTGATGTTACAGATTACAGGTGCTTTTCCACCCCTCAACTTTGCCACAGCCTCTCTGACATCGTCAATAGAGGATGAGCTTTCGACGATGGGTGGATCACCATCCGCCACCTGCAACCCAGAAACTGGAAGCTGCCCAATCAGAAGGTCCGCCGTGTACAACTGCTCAAAGTACTCAGCCCAATGAACCCTATGCCCATCCATGTCCGACACGAGGCAGCCAACAGCTGTGCGGATAGCGGTCACTTGAGAGGAAGGTTCAGAGCGGAGCTACTTCATGGCTCGGTAAGCAGGTCGGAGGTCATTCGCATTCAAATAGTCCTCGACTTCCTCAGCGAGACCCCTGATATACCTCTCCTTGTCTTTCCTCAGAAGAGCTCTAGTCCTACGCCACAAAGCCCTATATTGGTCCAGATTTCAAGCAAGTCTGGCAGCGCAACTCTCCGAAATATTCACGAGCGTCTACGCCGGGGCAAATCTGCTCCTAAATCTCGATAGCTTTCCAATGCACTTCTTGGCATCTCGAAGAGTCTCACGTTTGAAAGTATCCCACAGTTCTACAGGGTCCACAAGAGTGCCAAGCACCACACACAGCTCTCTTGGGCAGAGAGGAGTCTGTAAGGCTCTTCGCCTAATCAACTCCCCTCCTCTTACTAGCAGTTTTCTACCCCTTAAATTCCACCGCAATACTGCATCTTTCCATTTCCTATCGATACTTTCGTGCTTACCGCTCTTCTTAACTTGATAACTACATTCGTTCTCCCCTCCCACGGCCCCGTTGCACAAGACTTTCGACTCTTGCTCATCCCTATTCTATCCAAATGCAAGAGCTAATAGCCAGCATCTCCATTCCTTTATCCCTTCTGTGGTAAACTTTGGAACAGCCTTCCTTCGTCTGTATTTCCTCTTCCCTATGACATGAACTCTTTCAAGAGGAGAGTATCAAGACACCTCTTCAACCGAAACTGACCTCTCTTCTGACCTGTCGCTTTTTACTCTTTTGTTAGGAGCAGCGTCTAGCGGAATTTTGTTGTTGTTGTATTGGTTTGTTTCTGTCTTTTGACCTTGAGCTGTCTCCCTTGCTGTAATATATATATATATATATATATATAGAGAGAGAGAGAGAGAGAGAGAGAGAGAGAGAGAGAGAGAGAGAGAGAGAGAGAGAGAGAGAGAGAGAGAGAGAGAGAGAGAGAGAGAGAGAGAGAGAGAGAGAGAAATATAGATAGATAGATAGATAGATAGATAGATAGATAGATAGATAGATAGATAGATAGATAGATATAAATATATATATATATATATATATATATATATATATATATAGAGAGAGAGAGAGAGAGAGAGAGAGAGAGAGAGAGAGAGAGAGAGAGAGAGAGAGAGAGAGAGAGAGAGAGAGAGAGAGAGAGAGATTTACAAAGTTAATCAGACCACACAGACCCCATGGTCCAGACTCGGTGGTCTGTCCTTAAACCTAAGTGATTCTACATTAATCAGATGGCTCCGAAACGATGCATTTCAACTCTAGTTAATATTAAGTTGAAGGAAGTGGCGGACGAGCTTGTTTTTAAAGGAGTCAATCGTGTTACACTGGACCACTGAAAGTAGGAGCTTAGTCCTTTATCGCACTACAACGTTGGTGAAGAAATATTTGGTGCAGCCTGAATTTACTTGTCTACATTTGAGAGAGAGAGAGAGAGAGAGAGAGAGAGAGAGAGAGAGAGAGAGAGAGAGAGAGAGAGAGAGAGACGCGGTGGGCCAAGCAAGAGTCATGCATCACGGCAGTCATTACAAATAAAATTTGCCTGCGCCACTAACGGGCTGGGGTTGTACAAGGGACCCCTCAAGAGAGCCTAATAGCCAGCACTTAAAAGTGAATATATATATATATATATATTTATATATATATATATATATATATATATATATATATATATATATATATATATATATATATATATATATATATATATATATATATATATATATATATATATATATATATATATATATATATATATATATATATATATATATATATATATATATATATATATATATATATATATATATATATATATATATATATATATATATATATATATATATATATATATATATATATATATATATATATATATATAATATATATATATATATATATATATATATATATATATATATATATATATATATATATATATATATATATATAAACAAATAAATAAATATATATATATATATATATATATATATATATATATATATATATATATATATATATATATATATATATATATATATATATATATTAAATCAACCCAATGACAGGTTGGTATTCGAAGTGAGATTTCAACCACACACCAAACCAGGTACTCGAGAAAACAAATGAGTACAAAGATACTCTTTGTTAAGGATTTAGCGACTACGAAGCCTTCGACTAAGTGGAAACTACAGCGATGCTACATCGAGTATGGGAAATCTACTGGAAAATTCTTGAAGACAATAGCAGAGATGGATAGCTAGTACTTTTGAACTTCATACAGTTATCGGAAAACTCTCATTATAATAAATTAGTGATTAGCGTGCGGGCCCCGCATTCACCGCGTGCTGGACGACGCGGCTTCGAATCCGCACGCTACCACCTGGGATTTTTCAGTCACCGCCGAGTGGCCTAAAACTACCCACATGCTGTCCTGAAGACCACCCATCCATCACCCCGGACTCTAGAAGAAACCGTCCAAGTGAATCAAGAATTAATTCCAGGGGACAGCATGAGCCAAGAATAAATGGCGCCACTATAAAAATTGCCTGCGCCATGACGGGCTTGGGCAAGGCCTACGAGAGGGAGGCCTAGGCGATGGAGGAGACTGACTGATTTGACCCAGTCATCAAGGAGAGGGTCAGGCTGGCCAGTATAGGCTATCTCAGTTTCGGCCCAGGTCAGGTCGGGGTTACTACGCGCTACTCTCCAGCCATTCCTTCCCGCAAAACAGTGTCTACTTGTGTTTTATTTTTGCTATCAATATAGTGATGCCTAACACGTATGCAGTTCCGAATTGCAAAGGAAACTTCAGGTCCGGCCCAAAAGTGCACGTGTTTTCCTTCCCCAAAGATGAGGAACTCTCCACGAAATGGCTGCGCGCTATCAAGAGGGACAACTACACGCCGAACAAGCACAGCAAGGTAAGTCCTTCTCATTTTCTTTTATCTTCATCCATATATTTTAGGGACAAAGAGAGAGAGAGAGAGAGAGAGAGAGAGAGAGAGAGAGAGAGAGAGAGAGAGAGAGAGAGAGAGAGAGAGAGAGAGAGAGAGATTTACAAAGATTTACAAAGAAAATCAGACCACACAGACCCCATGGTCCAGACTAGGTGGTCTGTCCTTAAACCTAAGTGATTCTACATTAATCAGATGGCTCCAAAACATTGCATTTCTACTCTAGTTAAAATTAAGTTCAATGAAGTGTCGGTCGAGCTTGTTAATAAAGGAGTCAATTGTGTTACACTGGACCACTGAAGGTGGGAGCTTATTCCATTCTCGCACTACAACGTTGGTGAAGAAAAATTTGGTGCAGTTTGAATTTACTTGTCTACATTTGAGTTTTATGCCATTGTTCCTCGTTCGCAAAGTGTCATCGGTCATAAACAATTTTGTTCTGTCTACATTCGTGAAACCATTAAGAATTTTAAAACATTCGATCAGTTTTCCTCGGAGGCGGCGTTTCTCAAGAAAGAATATGTTAAAGGTGGAAAGCCTTTCTTCGTAAGATTTGTTGCGCAAGGAAGGGATCATTTTTGTTGCCCGACGCTGAACACCTTCTAATTTAGCAATGTCCTTTGCCTGGTGGGGAGACCAAAGCTGTACCGTATATTCCAAGTGGGGTCTGACTAAACTATTGTAGAGCGGAAGTATTACATCTTTATTCTTGAATAAAAAGTTTCTTTTAATGAAGCCCAACATTCTGTTCGTTTTATTTGCTGCATCAATACATTGATGTGAGAATTTGAGGTTTGACTCGATTTTGACCCCCAGGTCCTTAACGCATTGAACGCTTGTGAGTTTAACGTCGCCCATTTCGTAATCGAACTTCTTATTTCTTGTTCCAACTTGAAGGACCTGGCACTTGTCTACGTTAAAGGGCATCTCCCATCTATCCGATCAAGCTGAAATTTTGTGCAAATCCTCTTGGAGGCTTTGCCTGTCTTCGTCAGTGAGAACCGAGTTACCAATCTTTGTGTCGTCTGCAAATTTACTAATGCGATTATTGAGTCCAACATCCACATCGTTGATATAAATAATGAAGAGCACTGGGCCAAGAACCGAGCCCTGAGGGACGCCACTAGTGACCGGTGCCCACTCTGAGTTAAATCCGTCAATCACCACGCTTTGTTGTCTGTTGCTCAACCAATTCGCGATCCATTGGTTTACTTGACCGTCAATACCTAATTGCTTTAATTTATAAAGTAATTTATGATGTGGGACTTTATCAAACGCTTTCTGGAAATCAAGATAGACTACGTCCAATGATTTGGTTACGTCATAAACTGAGAAGAGGTCGTTATAAAAGGTCAATAGGTTTGATAGGCAGGATCTTTTGTTACGGAAGCCATGTTGTGAATCCCCAATTAATGAGTGGCTTTCAAGGTAACTCACAATTTTGTCTCTAATTATGCTCTCAAGTAGCTTACCTACAACTGAAGTTAGACTAATGGGTCTGTAATTACCTGGTATTTTTTTGTCTCCTTTCTTAAAAATCGGTGTCACGTTAGCCTTTTTCCAATCCGAAGGGACGATGCCTTGTCGCAAGAACATATTGAATACGGTTGTGAGGAAGGAGAGTATTTCGCTCTTTGTTTCTTTAAGCAGTATAGGATATACTTTATCGGGTCCGGGACTTTTATTTGTTTTAAGTGATTGGAGAGCTTTAAGGACTTCATCGGTTGTTATTTCAAAATTAGGCAATGCATGCTCGAGATTTACATTAGTACTGGTGCTGGTAGTAGTGGGAGGAAGACTGTTTGTATTAAACACCTAGGAAAAGTAACTGTTTAAGACGTTTGCAATGTGTTGGCTGTCAGTCACTAGTGCACCGTCGCTGTTTGTTAAAGGTCCAATTCCACTTCTGATCGCCTTTCTGTTGTTTATGTAAATGAAGAAGGATTTCGGATTATTTTTACAGTTGGCTGCAATATTTTCTTCATATCTACGCTTTACCTGACATACTAATCTTTTTACTCGTCGCCTGGCATCATGATAAAGTCTAATGTTTTACGGCGTACTTTGTTCTTTCTTCAACCTGTAAGACAATTTTCTCTCCTTGACTGAGTGTTTAATTTCGCTATTAAATTATTAAATGATTTTTAAAGCTTAGCCAGGCTTCCTCTACATTGCCGTCATCTGATAGTTGTATTTCTGTTAGTTTTTGTCGGATTTCTACGAAGTTAGCTCTTTTGAAATTGGGCACCTTTACTTTATTTTCAGTCACTGATGTTTGAGCTCTAATGTTGACGACAGACAGACAGACAGAGAGAGAGAGAGAGAGAGAGAGAGAGAGAGAGAGAGAGAGAGAGAGAGAGAGAGAGAGATGTAGTTTTAGATCTATCTATATATCTATATCCATCTATCTTTTTATCCATCTATCTATAACTTTTATAAGTGCATTCATTCTATATATCTTATATATACATTATGTATTGCAGGTGTGTGAGCTGCATTTTAGGCCCGATTACATCATGCGAGAGGCAACACACTTCGACGAGAAGAATGGGAGAAAACTTAGCGCCAGCTTGATGAAGATTCGCCTCTAGGATGGTGCTGTTCCTTCTCAATTACCTAACTGCCCTGACTATTTATCGGAACCTGCATATGTTAGAGAAGGCCCCGACATGAAGAGAACGAGGAGGGAGCAATCTGCTATACAGGTAGCAATGGAGAGAAGTATAACAGATGAGGAAAACCATAGGAAGAGTAGATAATTTAGTAATTTAGGTGAACTGAAGGAAAAGTTAACTGACATTGATAAATACTGGACAGTAATTGATGATGAAGGTATTATACATATATGCTATGTTATCCATTCACCACAGCCACAGGTTGTTATATCTGTAGTCTTCGAGCCTGAGTGCTCCTTGCTTGCTTATGCACAGGGCAATAAGGCTGAGCAGCTTGGAGCTTACCATATCCCTCAAGGATTACAAACATTGACACACTTGAAGAACTACTGAACAAATTGCGCATGTGTGACACTGAGCATCATGCCTCCAGTCAATACAATCAATACAACAGAACTGTTTTATTACAGCTTGTTATTTCACTTTTGTCCATACTTATTCCACGAATGCCATACTCAGTAACTATTGTGCCAAGGAAAATAACATTGTTGCTGCTAAGAAGTGCGATAAAAGCAAAGGAAAAAATAAATAAACTTCAGACTTTGAATAAATGATTCGTGGAAGAGGAGGATATAATAAATGAACATAAACATTTAGGTATTATTCATACAAATAGAAATAATGATATATATGTGAAGTGTTTCTTTATCATTAACATTTAAGAAATAAACTAAGTACGATTTTTTTTTGGTTAGCAGTGTGAGTGTGTGTGTGTATGTGTGTGTGTTATCCCAGATGGCTTACCTACATTGATGCGTTGGTGTGGCGGGAGCGGGCTGGGAAGTGGAAGGGCACGAGGGCAAGGAAAACGTTCCTGCGATCTTCTTTTGAGTTGAAGTATTTTGTCCTAAATTTTTTTTTTCTTTAGTAGTAGTATCCATTGAAGGACGAGCTGAGCATCTTACAGCATGGACTGTGGGGATGGGAGTGAGTGACTGCAGTAAGTAATAATCATAATAATCGTAATAATAATAATATGACTAATCATTTATATTTTTTACATTAGCTTTAATATCATTCCTATAATAATAATAATAATAATAATAATAATAATAATAATAATAATAATAATAATAATACGGTAAAATAATAATAATAATAATAATAATAATAATAATAATAATAATAAATAGTAATAATAATAATAATAATAATAATAATAATAATAATAATAATAATAATAATAATCCGACAACCATCGCAAAAAGATCAATAACGAAAATAATGATGATGCAGCTTTTGCTGGGCGGTGAGGAGAGGCCCGATCCCTTCCTCCCTTGATGGGTGTCCCTGACCTGCATTCACGCTACTGTTACGCCTACTGTTGCTAATTTATCCTTGGCCTGCCTCACCTCTCCTGGAAAAGCCTTGAACACAAAGGACGAGGAGGAGGGTTGCTCTAAGATAAACAAATCCGGTACTACCCCGGCTAGAGTACGTGGTCAGTGACTAATGTTTATTAAATATTGAAATGGCACCTGGCACTGGGTCGTTTACAGGTCCAGTTCTGATTTGATATTCACCCATGCTATTTAGTACGTACCCATTTCCTCATACACGTCCCCACTCCTGAAAAAAACTGACAACAACAATAATAATAATAATAATAATAATAATAATAATAATAATAATAATAATAATAATAATAATAATAAATTATAAAAAAATCCTGGAATTTTTATAAGTTCGCGCACTCACTACCTATATACGCTTATTAGGTTAAAGTCCCCTCTCCTTGTCTATAAGCTTGTCTTGTGTAGTGAAAATTACACCGGCGGAAAGGGAAACTAATATGGTACTTTATTAAATAAGTGTTTTCAGAGTGTTTATGTAAAGTTGTCAGGCTACTTTGGGGTTGAGTTAATTGGGTTTAATAATTCGACGAATATTGGGAGAGGATCTGGTGCTCTCTTGGAAGCATGCTACAATAATTCAACTTTAAATAATTTGTATATCTTCCATTCAAGAAAGGAAGATAGATGGTGGGTGACCGGGAGCTTTCTTTTTTTTTTTTTTTTTATAAATTACACGAAGATACACTAAATTAATAGTAGATAGCTAACCACGAAAATAATTATACGACGGAAAAAGCGAAGCTAACTTCAAGAAAACTCAAGAATAATTCAACATCTTGAGTACACGTACATAACTTTAAAAATTTAACTATCATCGAGACAGGTAAGAATATACACAAGGAGAAAGTGTGTTGAGCGAGGAAGGTCCATAAAGGTAGTTGGTCCCACCGCCGCTCACGCCCCGGCCACCAGTGACTCGGATTTTACTCACGCTCTGAACGAACTCTTGAGAAAACTACATAGCTTTTCACCAAGGTACAGGAAGTTTCTTTCCAGAGGCCATTAACCTCAGCGGGCCCCCCCACGAATAGTGAGCACAAAGACGATGGCGCTAAAAAACAATATCAATCTCTCACACCGAATCACCATTTGTCAAGCTGCGAAAGAAAGAGACTCGGCGGCGTTTTTATCGATTATGAAGAAGATTGGAAAGAGGCGTTGAGCAGCGA
This sequence comes from Eriocheir sinensis, assembly GCF_024679095.1. Lineage (NCBI taxonomy): Eukaryota > Metazoa > Arthropoda > Malacostraca > Decapoda > Varunidae > Eriocheir > Eriocheir sinensis. The sequence goes on along the minus strand of NC_066511.1, from coordinate 288,430 downwards.
GCTTGGGAGCGGGTGTGTGGCATTAGGTGTGCACGTGATCAGGCTGGGGAGAGAGGACGCTGAGCACGAGCTGTCCACGTGAACAGCTGCCGCGCCGGCCGCCCATTGGTGCCGCGGCCGCGCCCACGCCGCTCATTGGTCCGCCGCCTCACCCGCCCCTTTCGTCACGTCTCTTCACCTCACCCAACACATAGTTTCGCAATAAATATATTTCTCTTGGAATAACATACCTTAAACGATTACTATCTCACCTGAAACTATTTGAGTGTGTGCAATATGCAGACATTCTACATAATGTGAAGTTCCTAAAACTTCAAAGTTACGGGGTGTTATGTAAATGGCAAGAAAAGACGAGGTGTGTGGCGAAGTGTAGAAGCTGCGCAGACAGAGAAGCAAAGCTAAACGCGTGTGGAAGGCGCGTCGCTATATGTGTCCTGTTAGGAGTGTGTGGCGGATGTGTCGAGTGTAGCCGCGGTACATCACTTGAGCGAGCAAAGTATTACAAAACACGGATTTCCAAGATGAAGAAGCAAATCATGATCAAGCATTCATGTCCACAGAGTATCGTCAGGAGCCCAAAGGTACACAACCATCACATGCTTCAGTTTTATGCTATGGAGTGAAATAACTTTATGAAGAGATGAAAACTTGATCTTCGTACGTACAATTAATTAATTCATTCGGGTCTCCTTCACCTCGAACGAAGTGAAAAGACAATGAAATAAACTATGCTCAATTTTGCCGATTACAAGTTCGAGCGGGCAATAATAACGTCTGTACACACTGAAAAATGAAGATCTATGACCGTGACTTCCTCACGGGATGTAAAAACCTGAGCAGTTTCACTCGATATGATGACACCCGTATTTGTCTTAACCATGTAACATTTGCCATGGAGGTGTAAGAAGTCCTTTTCCAAGTATGATCAGCGTTTACGATCGCTCACAATTGGGAAAATATTTGCTAAAAAATATCCAATTTATAATGGTCGTGTTCTCTTCAGTTAAAAAAATAACTTGTAAGAAAAGCTGAAGGATTTATCTTAGTCGAAAGTGACTCATCTGAAGTTCCCGCTCCTTTCTCACTCTGGGGTGGCCTTGCCTCTATCCGTCAAACAAAGGGTGAATTCAGTCTTGTGCCTATTAGGTGACTAATTATTGGTTGACACGTAGTTGTGTTTTCCCAAAGGAAGAGATATTGTACGAGGCAGCGAGGTCATGGCTAGGGGCCACGGGGGAGGGGCAAAGGAGGGGGGAGGAAGTAAATCATTCACATGCTGATCACGTGATATCTGTATATATAGAAAGAGACCTGTAGGATATATGAAGGTTAACGGTGTTAATACTAATATAATTCAAGGAAGTTTAAAGTAGATATTAAGGAGGCAGACGCGCTACTGATCAAAATAACAGTAGTGGCTTGCCCACCCACGAGTAGAGGTAGGCGCCGTGCTGTCTGGTGGGGACGCGCGGGCCAGAAATTTGGTACTTCTTACGTAGAGTTGTTCCATCAGCGCTGACAAATATCAATTAATTTAATCCACCGTTGAGTGTTTTTAATTTGTAAGCACTAACTAAAATTATTACGAATGTTTAAAATATACCTTTCAGTAGTCAGTATTTTGCATCTCTCAGTGGGATAGTGGTGGATAAAAGTTCAGCTCACAATAGAGGCCATGAGTTGGATTCTCGAGTCAGTTTGGATCCGTCAACTTTCATGCTGCTACCCTATTTACCCAGCAGATAATAAATATATATATATATATATATATATATATATATATATATATATATATATATATATATATATATATATATATATATATATATATATATATATATATATATATATATATATATATATATATATATATATATATATATATATATATATATATATATATATATATATATATATATATGTGAGATACAGCGACCCCGTATAAAGACGGGTTAATAAAACTGACGAAGAAGAATATACATGAGATACCTTGGTCTTTGGATGCAATTGAGAACAATATCCCCATCGAGTAGGGCTGAGGACATAACGAGCACAGGTTCGCTTTTTCACCTCTTAAAATATACACCAAATTACCTATTCCAAGCTCAATATTCAAACTGTCCTTACTTACTAATTAACACACCATGTTATTTTCATTTAATTTTCAACATAGTTAATGTTACATATTTTTTTTTCTCTTGCAGGTGCAGACTGTCGAAGACCGGGACACTCTGTGGGGATCTTATAGTCAGTTTTCCTCACCCCTTAAAAAGCCATATGAGTACAGTCAGCAGACAGTACCTGACCTCCCTCTGGGTACAGTGAGCCCGGATGAGCATAGACTAAGGAGTTCTGATGACAGAAGGGACACCTTGAGGTATTTGGGAAAGGTTGGCCTAGAGGACAACATAAGACCAGTTTATGGAGACAAGACTCCAGTCCTACAAGAGTGCTGCTACAGGAGTCAAACTGGTGCTGCAGATCTCGAAGTGGTGGAGACCTTACTTTCATTTTCAAAGCTAGAGGCTGCCCGGTGGAACAGCCAAAGGTGTCACACATCTGCCTTGGAGTTGCCGCCATCCCCGCCATCCTCACAAGGCGGAGTCTCCCCTCGTCACCCCCTCGAGTCTGATGTCGAGGAGGCTTGTGATACTATGCATCTTCGCAGGAGGACTCCAACAAAAGATCCTGAGTTCGGCAATGTATGTACATAAAGCTCACAACAATTGCTTAGTTTTCTTTTGTTTGTATTTGTTAAATGTTTAACTCGAATTTTATTAAAATATACCATATTAAAAAAAATAGTACACTAAAGCTACCATACTATGTGAAGAATAATGCTTGCTATAATGTTAGTAGACTTGTTTGTGCATAATCCAAACGACAGTAGGGATAGCATGCTGATCCAGTGAACAGAGGGACGTTTCACTTTTTCCCTAGAAATTTAGGGGAAAATCAGAACCATCCTACCATGATGTATATTCCTGATAAGCAATGTCATAACTATCATACTAACTTCTACAAACCCCCACCATAAAAAGGTCAGATTACATAAAATGAAGTAATAAAATTAGAACTAGAACATGGAAACCCTGTATGCAGAGTGAATTATAATGTCATATATAATTGGTAGCTAAGTTATGGCATAGCTGATTTGAATGTAGCTCATAAATATAATCAATTATTTCTACTTCTAGGGGTAAATACAGTCAAATGGATGATTATTCCTGATAAATTTATGATTATTCATCAGATTATTTGAAGAATACAAGCACTTTGGGCACCTATTCAAATAGGAATAATACATTTATTTATAATTAATGGATAAATTGAATATGAATACCATTACATCCAAATACTGTATTTGAATACAAATGCTCCACACTTACTCTTGGCAGGAGGTAGCACTCTCTTCACTTCAACAAGCCAAACAGTTTGTGTTGTTTAACTTATTACTTTACTTTAAGATGGTAAAATGAAATGATTAATTTGATTTCTCTTCTAGTTCCAGAGCCTAATGAGTCAGACTCCACCTCACATTCCCTGCACACCACCCCAGTCACCCAGCCCTGCCCCTTCCAGTCATGACTCCAGAGCATCTACACCATCTTCATTATCTGGAGTGCCTGTGTCTGTTATAGTTAAGGCAGAAAGGCAACCACAACCAACTTTTGAGAGAACAAGAACACTGGCTGAACGTAAAGTATATTACCCTGACTACTCAAGGTTTGGGTCAAATTGTGAAGGGGACTTCGACGGTGAAGAATTGTCATCATCTTTACCAGTTCATTTAGCCTTCAACAACAGCAATGACCAGAAATACCAAACACCCCCAAGAAATATCAATACTGCACAGGAGCAAATATTTGTGCACTCCAAGGACACAGACCGTGAAGACAGCGAGTCATCTAGAGAAAGTTTAAATGAAAAACCCATCGTACCTGAACTTAAAATCAGCCTCAATGATTCTGTATCTACAAATATATCAGCCAAAGCCCCACAATATAGTAATAAGTTGGTTGCTATTGCACCAAAAATACAATCTCTGATACCTGTTAATTCAGGCACTTCAGTGATTTTTGCCCAGATTAATGGTTCACCAACAGTGATTCCCACCACATCATCAGGCATTACACATTTGATCGTCACCCCTGGAGGAAATGGTACTTCAGGATCTCAAGTTATCTCGCCTATACTCTTATCTGCGCCATCACCCCAGCCTCTACATGAAGACAGGAAGAGAACATTCAAATGTACATATAAAGACTGTGATAAAACTTACTTTAAGTCATCTCATTTAAAATCGCACATGAGATCACACACTGGTGAAAAGCCTTACCAGTGTTCCTGGGAGGACTGTGAAAGGCGGTTTGCAAGATCAGATGAGTTATCACGTCATAAGCGAACACACACAGGAGAAAAAAAATTTGAGTGCACTTCATGCAAGACAAAATTCATGCGTTCTGATCACTTGGCAAAGCACATGAAGAGGCACACCCGCCGCCGTATTGGGGTTCCTGTGGCTCCAAAAGTATCAACTCTTGCACCTGCTATTAGCTTTGTAACAGTTCCAACCTTACCCCAGTGACCTGATCTCCTTGTTATAGTTTATCTTAAGTGCTATTTGTATTAATGGTGGAAACTATCTTACCTAATGGACCAATGACTAGATTTAAGTAAAGAGGTTTTGATGTCCAGTAAGTTTAAAATGGAAATAATTTTTCTAACTAGTTTTCAACCTTGTAAAGGGTAACAATTGTGTAAAGAAGCTTAGCATTTTAATATGTAAAGTTTTAAAGATAATTATGTGCACTTGTGCAAGCCCTTAATGATCGTAAAGATCAAATAAGTTAGCAGTTAATATATCACAGATTGATAGAAATAATGTACATGTTTTCCATTTACATGTCAACTTTAAAAGGAGACATTAATTTTACACTTTCAAGTCTTACAAGTGTGAAAACTTTTTACCAAATTTAATGTGATACCTATTTATTTAATGTATGTGATTTTTCACATCCAAAAGTAGAATATTTTATATTCTTTCTAATATAACCCCTTTAAGTGGGACATACATATTTCTTTTATTTATCCCAGAAAGTAATTATACCTTCACCCTACTTTAAATAACAAGGCTATTACAACAGCCTGCAGAGGGGATATGGATGTTATGATCATAGCCAAATCTTGATCAGCACAACAGGTTGCATGAGTGTTACTGTTGTCCATTTTATTAGGTGATCTTTTATCTGACAGTGGATTGTATTCACAAGGCTTGACCTCCCTACCCTGCATTTGTGGGAAACCTAAGTTTATGGCTACATCAAAACTGCACAACCTTGACTAAATAGCAATGACTTCAGTAGTTGTGGACAACCTTGACTAAATAGCAATGACTTCAGTAGTTATGGAAAGGTAACCAAAGAGACATTTTCAATGATGAAAGCTATTCTCATCCATAACAAACTGTTCTGCAATCTGTTAATGCTATCTAGGACTGTCATAAACATGGCTGTAGCTCACCCTACAAGGCCATCCCCGGGAACTCCTCCAAACAAGGCTCCATCCAGGTACCCATTCCTGCTAAGTACTTCTAAGCAGGATCCATTGACTTCCTCTAGCCCTAAACTTTGTGGGCATCCCCTTGGCCTCCTTCACTCAAGGTTATCTCGTATGGAAACAACCCAGTGAGTAGGGTTTTGACTTCCGGGTAGGGAAGGAAGTACTTGCTCATATAACCAGAATTGGTTTTCAGACTATATACAGGTATTAGGCATTCATTCAGTCTGAAGAATTGGCTGTTGCTGATAAAGCAGAAATTATCTGGGAGTGCATAGCCAACCCTTCTGAGTATTTTCTTAATTTTGCCAGCTACCTAGTTCCTTATGGCACCAGGATACTGACTTTAGTAATCTTCATTGCTATGGGCTTGAGGTATGGCATACACTTTTCCAGTCATCATAATGGTTGTCAATTTTTTTTTTCACAAGAAGCAGAAATGAACTAGAGGACAATTCTTGAGTTATCTATATTGTGACAGCCATACAAGAATTGACCTAACAGCACAGGTACCTGATGGGGAGACAGTGGCTGAGTGGATAGCGTGACGGCGCCGCATCTAGGACGACGTGAGTTCGCACCCCACCCGGTGCCACAAGCCGGGATTTTTCAGTCACCGCTGAGTGGCCTAAGACTACCCACATGCTGTCCAGAAGACCATCTATCAACAAGGACTCTAGATTCTAGGATCAAAGATGAGCTCCGGGGGGCAGCATGAGCCAATGCAAGATGACGCCACTATAAATACTTGCCTGGGGAAAAAGAAAAAAAAAATCTGACAGAGAAAAAGGGTGGAAAAAAGGATAATAAAAATGGGTCAAAGTTTTTAAGCACACCACTAACTAATAATTAAAACAACCTTTTGAATGTGATAGAAGTGCATAGTTCAGGGGATGGATGCTGAGTAAGAGGAGGGGGAAGATTTGTCCGAGAGCCCGGTTTGCAGAACAAATACACTTTTTACCTCAAAACCTATGCTTGTTACATATCAAAAGTTCTCTTAGTGTTGATTAAAATAAAGAATAAAAAATATTCTCGAACTAGGTAGCTAAGACTATTTAGCTCTGCTAGTGTTACTAAGAGGACACTACTAAGAAGCTGCTGTGAACTGATATCAAACTCATAACATTTCAGTTACTAGCCAAGCATCATACCCACCGAGGTAACCAGCCCCCAACCCCCTATGGGGTTGCAGTGAAGAAGATTGAGGAAGGATGCAAAACAACCCCAAACCACCACTGACAAACTACTTTTGGGTAATATTTTGAGAATCAGAACTGTATCAAGACTGACCTGAACAGTGAACTACACTGAAAGGTCATTCCTCTGATACACACTTATAAAAAAAGAATTGTTGAGTGGTTCATTCAGCACAAATTAAATAAATAAAAGTCATTTCAGTGTTTAAATCTTGTTTTTAAGAAAAACTTTTACAAAATAATCTGCACCTTAATTAATCTTTCCCTATAATTAAAAAGGAACACAGTCATGAATATGTAAAATAAATCTAAACTTATTTATAACTCAAGATATGAAGGAACCTAGATAGCTTATTAATCATCATGCACTGACCCTTAAACTTATATTTAAAGCTCAATTGGCAGATATAACTTCTAAACATTTGTACAATTAAAGGAACCACAGTTTGACCTATCCTTGTTTTCTTGCTGGTAGATAATTATATACATTTAAAAATTGATAAAACTATATATAAAAAAAATTACATATAGTGGAAATGCATGATTAACAGATAACATACAACAATAAATCACTCACTTAAGCTGAACCCTTTGCTCCTAGCCGAGTAAGTAAGGACGCTGCTGATTGACTTGGTAGGTGGGGTGCCTGATGTTAACACACAAGTCTAGATTCAGAAAATATTCATATTACTGTACTTAGTTCATACGTTGCAAAAGATATGTAAAAATTTTTTTATTTTTTTTATGTATGATTAGATTAAGCAGTATTTGTGCAACTATAGCACCGTTTTTAGGACTCGACAGGGTTTAAAGACAAAGTAATTACTGTGAGAAGTCAGAGAATATCTTTTAATGATTATATCACCTTTTACTGATTACCAATATTTGAAGCTATTATGGAATCAATTTTAGAATAAAACTTTTGTTCTCATACTTTAAATAATCCTGAATGCAATAGAACTTTCAAATTTTAGATAAAGTGTGATATAAGGGGAGACAAGGAAGGATTTGTAAAAAGTGGTATGAACACTGAATGTCATTCTCTGACCTCTACTCACCATAATTACTTTATTTTTTTACCCTGTCAAGTTTTGAAAATCACGTTAATATTTGTATGATCCCTGTTGAATCCAATATCATCAACAAAATTTGCCTATTTTGTGTAATACATGAGTTAAGTAAAGAAATACAAATAGTTTCTTAACCTACGCTATTGTATTGGAAGACGGAGATGTCAGACACCCCACCCACCAACAGCCATTTAGCAATACGGTACATCCCCACATCACCCTACAGGTGTTGGAGCCTTTTATAGATGAAACAGTACAGTCTGTTCATGCATGTTGAGATCTTTGAAAATTTCATGTACCTTGGTAGCATAGTTCAGAACAACATCAGGTCTCACCAGGAAGTCTTATGGCAGATTGGCTTGGTCCACAGGGTTATGGACATAGCTGGGCACGATAACAGAAAATCTTATTCCCGATAACCGATAACTGATAATGGAAAACCTTATCGGTGATAACCGATATTCGTTAACTGGAGACACAAATATAGGCGATAACCGATAACTGATACCGATATAAATCCACAATTCCGATACTAGCTAGCGAAAAGTCGGATAGGCAAAAACGATACTATATTGATATTTCAAATAAAAAACATTGATGAATTCAAATTTTCATTATCCGTATTTTAGAAAACGTACGAAATCTGAAAACCACACGTTGACACGTACCTATGGACAGTAATACTAGAAACGCCTGAACCGGTGTTATGTTATTTGGCGTCCCCACCATCAACGATATTGTTTACAAACACTGGTCTCTCGTGAATTGTGCATGCTCAGACCAGTAAGCGTAGACCTGTACAGTCTCACAAAGCTTTTTAACCGTAATTAAGAGTTACTGGAAGACTGAATCAGACATACAATACCACTACCACCATCCCCGCTTTTCTAGACCGACACTCTGTATGAGTTGTATTTATATGTACAGAGTGTCATTCTAGAAACAGTGAGGAGGGTGGTACTGTATGTCTGCTTCTGCCTTCCAGCAACTCTTAATGTGTTAAAAAGCTTTGTGAGACTGTACAGGGCTACACTTACTATTCTGAACATGCGCAGTTCACGAGAGACCAGTGTTTGTAAACAAAAGCGCCAGCTGTTGAAGATGGGACACCAAATAACACAACACTGGGTGCCTTCATTACCATGGCATGCTCACAAATGAATATGTATGGAATATCAAATTTGAGGCAGTGAATAATCATTTTTGGAGCAAAGCTAAATGATTTTTCTCTTTGATATATTGATTTTTTAATCTAACAAAAAATAACCTAGTGTTTTAATGTTGATGATTTAAGTATGAAATCTCTTCACGGAAGATATTTCACACCCCGAAGTTTTTTCATACAACACCGGGCGCCCGGGCCACGCATGCGCAGTAGGGAGGGGACAATTTTTTTTTCTGAGAGGCAGAAAAAAAGTAGCGATTATCACAAGTTTGGTTACAAAAGTAACGAAGATACCGATAAATATTTAAATAAGTAGCGGATGGCCGATAACCCAATTTTGTTATCAGCGATAAAGTATCGTGATAACTTATCGCGATAACGCCCAGCTATGGTTATGGACTCACTCAGCACGAGTATATGGCATTGTCAATACCTGTGTAAAAGGACGAAGATCCAAATCTTCAAGTCACATGCAGAATCATGGGATATCACTGGTATGACTGTGTCAAACTGGTGACTATTCCATGAGGCTGATTCGACTCCCGCTCCCACTCTTGACAAAATGTTTGACGTGGAAGAAGAAAGATAAATAGAAGCAAATGAGGGTGAAAAGAAGAGAAAGGGAGAGAGGAAAGGAGGAAGAGAACGAGAGAAGAAAAGAAAGCTAAGATAAGAGTAAATAAGAAGAGGAATGGGAAGAAGAAAGATAGATAAAAGCAAAAGAGGGCATAAAAAAAGAAGGGAAAGGGAGATAGGAAAAGAAGTGAAAAAGAACAAAAGAGAAGAAAGAGAGCTAGGATTAGAATAAATAAGGAAAGGAATGAGAGGGGAAAGATAGATAAAAGCAAAGGAAGGTAAAAAGAAAAAGGGAGAAAGGAAAGGATATGAAGAAGAGAAAGGGAAAGGGAGGAAGGAAGAAGAAAATGAATGAGGAGAAATAGGAAGGTAAGATAAAAGTAAACAAGAAGAGGAATGGGAGGAGAAAGACATATAAAACCAAATGAAGGCAAAGAGAGGAAGAGAAAGGGAGATAAGTGTTACCCTTCCCGCCTTCCCCTTACCCAAGAGAGCATCTTCGCCACACAATGTGACATGGTACAGAAAATGGTACAACATGACGTACTTTCATAGTCCAGTTCAAGCATGGCTTCCCTGCTGGAAAGAAGCTTATCTCTCCTGCTTCATAAAACGTGTAATATCTAAATAAATTTTGTTCTAGATTTCCTTCTCTTTTTTTTTATTTGTTTCACAGCCATGGAAGAAGGGTGCCTCTGCCTAAGTGCCCTCCTCCCAATTCCTTTTTCATCTTTATTCATCTTTTTTTTAGGGGGGGGGCCCCCTAAAAAAAAGATGAATAAAGATGAAAAAGGAATGAAAATAGATTAAAAAAAAACTATTTGCCCCAGCTAAAAAAAAAGTCAGCGATGTATCCATCTACTCTCTCTCTCTCTCTCTCTCTCTCTCTCTCTTTCTCTCTCTCTCTCACACACATATACACACACACACACACACAAAACCCACCTCCAGGAGGACGTCTTTTCAACCTTTTACTCAGTGAAATCTGTGCGTATTGCCAGTGAATCAGTGGGATATTTTCCATGATCTTACATCTGTGTTCTTCCCTTCCCTCTCCTCCACTTTCCTCCACAAATCTATTTGTTTATCCATAGACTCCGTATCCTTGATGGGTGTCGGCGGAACCGCCTAAATATTAGGCGGGCAAACTCTCAAAACAATAAAAAGGCGTCGTGACTTTATTTTTTATCTAGCCTCACCAAATTTTGCATGTAGCTCGCCCCCCCCCTCTCTCTCTCTTATTTACGTTATTTATAATATCTTTTGCTTGGGTGTGCAGGACGCGAGAGTGAGACCTACGTGAGTCTTCCATGGTGGCAGAAGGATGAATAGTGCAGCACCATTGAAAAAAAAAAGAAAAAAAAAAAAAAAAAAACATTCTTGGAGCATGGAAGCCAACTTGTCAAATCCAAAAGTCGCTGAGTTCTTGTAGCCCAGAGTCGGCACAGTGTGAATGGGCTTTTACACACACACACACACACACACACACACACACACACACACACTATATCTATATTAATGATATGCCAGAGGGAATAAACAGCTACATGAGCCTGTTCGCAGATGATGCTAAACTGCAAAGACATATAAGAAACAGTGAAGACTGCAAGGAGCTGCAAGAAGACCTACACAAGATTTGGAAATGGAGTCAGAAATGGGAGATGAAATTCAACGTGAAGAAATGTCATGTTATGGAAATGGGAAAAAGTGTAGAAAGACCAAAATGGACATATAAAATGGGAGATGGTGAAATATTAAAGAAAGTAAATGAAGAGAGAGACCTGGGAGTAATAATGCAAGATTATATACAACCAGGAAGTCATATAAATCGGATCTTTGGTGATACATATAACATGGTGAGAAATATAGGCATAGCATTCCACTACATGGACAAAGAAATGATGAAAAAATTAATAACTACTATGATCAGACCTAAACTAGAATACGCAGAAACAGTGTGGTCTCCACATATGAAGAAACACATAGTAAAAATAGAAAGAATACAGAGGATGGCAACAAAAATGGTTACAGAACTGGAGGGACTGACATATGAAGAGAGACTAAAGGAAATGGACTTGCCAACACTAGAACAAAGAAGAGAAAGAGGAGACCTAATACAAATATATAGGCTATTGAGTAAAATGGAAGAAGTAGATAACGAGAAATTGCTACTAAGAGAGAAACCTTCCAGCAGGAATACTAGAGGATATAGTAAAAAGCTGAGGAAGGGAAGATGCTCAAGAGACATAAAGAAATATAGCTTCCCACAAAGAAATATAGAGGTTTGGAACAGATTAAGTGAAGAAATAGTATCGGCGAAGAGTGTGCAAAGTTTCAAGGAAAAGTTGGATAATTATAGATACGGAGACGGGACCACACGAGCGTAAGCCCAGGCCCTGTAAAATTACAACTAGGTAAATACAACTAGGTAAATACACACACAGACAGACACACCCACACCCACACAGCTGGACAAATATAGATTGGGAGACTGGACTGTCCGAGCTTGAACTTAAGCCCTGTATACTACAAATAGGTAGGTACAAATAGGTAAATACACACACACACACATGACACTTACCTACAAAATACTAGTAGTTTTGGGTATTACCCTATCTTCTACAGTTATGAATTTCTGTTTTCTTGAATTTTATTTGTCCTGATGGTAGTTCCAGCCTTCTAAAATAAACTGAGTTCCTCTTCCTTTTGTATTTTTAAATCATGTAGGCTTTTCTTCTTCTTTGACTTCTCAGCTATTTTTTTTCTTTTAGCCATAGAGATTTTCTGGTTAGCTGAAAATATGAATTTTCAATTAGTACATATTGTACTATGTGTATCATCATTATCACCAGCATCCTCTTTCCAACATTAGCAGAATGCTTTTGCTGCTGTTACCGATAATGGTAATAATAAAAATAATAATTATAAAAACAATAATAACAACAATAAAGTGATACTACTACTACTACTAATAATAATAATAATAAAAGCATTCAAAATCTCCTGGGGACAGATAGACAATTAAAAAGGGCCCTACAACATGGACATCATTCAAATACTGCCACTCCATACCATAACACCTGCTATGAACACAGTGTCACTGATACAGCATTAGGTCCACAGCACACTGGAGGTATGAAGCAGGTAGCTGCTTTCAGATGGAACAGAGGATCATTCACTCTACCTTGCAAACTTCTCCCACTCTTTTATATTTTCCATATATCTCATTATTGATCACATAGTCCTCTATCATGTTAACCATATTTATGCTATTCCCATCTGTTTTTTTTATTTTTTATTTTTTATTTATTTTTTACATCTTTAACCCGTGGGCTTCGGCTATGGGAAAGCCAAGAAGTGGCCGAGAACACGACAAAATTACACTGCATTTTGAGGCTAAGGAAAGAGCATGGAACGTACATCAAAGTACTCCTCTCATAACCATAAAGCCGTTAAAAATATTTACAATTACACAAACTCCATTCTTTTTGGGTGGTGTTTGTTACAAAATAAACAGTCTCGTGACGAGTGGCATCTAGCCGAGAGTCACTTGTTGTCTACTATAGAGAATTTGACAAGTGATTACTGTATGGATAGCTAATTCAGTCTGCCATGACCTTACAGCACCACCTATGACAAAAAAGCCCACCTCAAGATCACTAACCCACCACAATGACCCAGGGCATTCATGGTGGGTTGCACTATGCCACCACCGCCTACAATTAGCTTGAATTAGGTGTTTTATGGCGAGCCCTTTTAAGGGTCCACTGTACCACAGCCACGACCTGTGAGAGCCCTGAAAAGGGTCTGCCGACGTTCTCGAGTTATGTCTTACATTCTTTTCATAACTTTTTTACTTTCAATACGGCCAGCTCAGTATATTTTCTTCTATTCACAGATTGATGATTTATTTTGTGATACCCAAGATGGTGGTCATGATTCCCCAGAACCATGGTTAGGAATTGTCATGAATTTCCCATGCTTAGAAATAGCTGAGAGGGAAATTTCCGTGGAAGTCCCCGGCATTTTATTCGGGAAGCAGAAAATTCCTACCGTACGCTACCCAGACCCAGACCTTACGTGGGTGGAGCTTATCAAATATTTATCATCACCTATTGCTGCCAATGCTGAAATATTTGTGGGATGCATGACCCATTATTACTTAGTGCATGGTGTTAGGGTATTAATAAATAATAACCCATAGCCGTAAGGACATTAGATTAAGTGCAATCCAGGACGAGAGATGTCATTTGTGGCGAGTGCTGGCATCTTGACCGATGGACAAGCGAGGGCGAGTGGTGGGTCGCCACTTGACCCGCGTTCTCTTCTTGCCAAGAAGAGAACGCGGGTACGTCCGCCCAGCAACTAGGTCACACCAAGAAGTTCTTGGTGTGACCTAGTTGCTGGGCGGACGTACCTTTTCTCCTCTCCGCTCCACGTGTTACATCGTGGTGGGTCTTCCTACCCTGCAAGCTTCCACAAGTCACCTCGATGTGTGCTTCAGGCCACGACCTGGGAGGTTACGAGAGGCGTGTTTGCTGGAGGAGCACCTTGCGAGTGTTTTGGAAGGCGCCGTGTGTGTTTTGGAGGACTCCATTGTGGGCGTGAGGACCACATGGCATCGCGGGTGGGCTCCAGGTGCGCTATCTACTGGTTGATAAGTATATCTTAGTCTAAGGTATTTTACGATAGTTAGCTAGGTAGCTGTGTGCATGAACTAGTGACTGAATCCCTCATTCCAGCATGTTTTCTTGCTCGTGTGATTAAATAAACTTAAGAGTAGGATACAGCTGGTTTTGCTTATTCCTATGTGGGTGTGACAGGTTTGGTCGGTAAATATAAAGACGAGAAGGGGCTGTGAGTCTGATATCTCAAATTCCAGATATTTTTTTATATACTTTTTTATTGCTGTGAATCTTCGAGATCTTCGGAAGTCCATGTCTTTCAAGAACCCCACCTTAATTGGCGCCCGGACAAGGGACCAGACCTCACACTCCATAGGACTAAGCATTGGCTGTTAGGGTCGTGAAGTAGGTACTAGCAAGATGTCTGTATCACAGTGGAAACAGGAAGCAGAAGAGATAGGGTTAAATGCTAAGGAAACCAAAGAGTACATACTCACAGCGCAAGAGAAAGAGAGAGAAAGAGAAAGGGAGCAACACCAGCTAGAAGTACGGAAACTGGAAGCTGAGAGAGAGCGAGAAAAGGAGGCACACGCAGTAAAATTAGCCGAGCTACAGGCGGCGAATATTGGGAATGGTGGTATTAACTCATAATAATAAAGTAGTTTCCCCAAAGCTAAAGCTTAATCATTTCAAGGAAGTTGACAAGATAGAGATATTTAAAGCGCGGTTTGAGGAAGCTGCAAACCTAATGCAGTATGATGAGGTCACCAAGCGTGTTCAATTCATGAGTCTTTTTGAAGGCAAAGCTTTGGAGGTGATTCATAGATTGGATGAGGACTCTCGTAAGTATAAGGATATGAAGGAGGCATTATTAGCAGGTTATGGAACGTCAGTTGATGATTTGAAGAAACAGTTCTCCTCTGCCTCCATAAATGACGATGAGACAGCAACTCAATTTGCTGCTCGCCTCAAAGGGTACTTAGAGCATTGGTTCAAGAAAGACAGTGCTGAGGAAACAGCAGAAGGTGTGAAGGACCTAATATTGCGTGCACAGTACGTAAAATCCTGCCCAGATGAGTTAGTCACGAGGCTCAAAATAGACAAGGTGAGGAAATTGGAGGATATGAAGGAAATGGCTAATTCCTATTTTGAGCCCTGTGGTAGGACGAGAAAGCCTGTAGTTAAAAGCAGTAACATGCAGAGTGAAGCCTCAGGAAGAAAGATGGCCTCAGGCGTCGCCACCACAGGTGCGATTAGCCGCCAGTGGCTTTCAGCCAAAAGTAACCAGAATTATGCACCGCGTCCGAGGACTGGAAGTTATGGGCCGCGACCGAATCAGGGTAACTACTCTAAGTGGCACAAAAATGCTGCAGTAAGGCAGGAAGGTGTAACACAGCATGGGAATTTTGGTAGAAAGCAAGTGTCGCCACCACTGGTGCCTTTTGTGAGCGGCCAGTATCGCAATGAGGCGCAGAATCAATGACTATTGGCCGGAGTAGCAACAAATCAGTACGATGATCGGTTGAACCTGAGTAAAGCTTGGGTAGGAGACCGAGAGGTCACAGTGATGAGGGATAATGGATCTACTATTTGTACTCTGAGGCACAGCTTAGCTAGGAGCCATGAATTCACAGGCGAACGTAGAAAAATATGGCAGTTGAATAGCGTGCCAGTGATAGCTCCTGAGGTCAAGATAAAAGTCGTCACCTTATTACACAGGCTGGACCATGGTGACACTCGAAACACCGCTCTATGATTCAGTGATTGGCAACATTCCTGGAGCTACTAACGGGGTGAGTAAGAATGCAGTAACTCAAACACCTAACACGGTGTTGGACCCAGAGGATTTTGGGGAAAGTGAAAGGCTACACGGAAAAGGTGAGCCTCAAACTGGCGCAGCAGTAGTGACACGAGCCGCTGCTAAGTGTAAGAGCACTGTTAGGCCTCTCATGGTTACATCTCCTGGAGATTTAACTAACAGCAATGACGTAAGGAAGGAGGTGGAGAGTGACGCCACACTGCAGGAAAACAGTGTCATTCAGCTGAATGACAACCACATCAGTTTTGTCAAGCAGCATGGCTTGATGTATAGGCAGATCATCTCTCCTTCTGGCGAAAAGAAATTGCAGTTAGTTGTGCCTGCAAAATACAGAGAGGCTGTTCTCAAGTTAGGTCATAGCACTGCTCTAGGTGGTCACACGGGAAGAGCAAAAACGCTCGCTCGCGTACAAGCACATTTTTACTGGCCAGGGATGTAGCTAGATTTGTGAGGTCTTGTGATGTATATCAAAAGACTATAGATAGGGGAAGGGTAAAGCCTGCTCCCTTACAGCCACTGCCCATCATTGACTCTCCTTTTGAGAGAGTAGTGGTAGATTTGGTGGGGCCAATACAGCCCCGAACCAGCGATGGTTCCAGGTATATTCTTACGCTGGTAGATTTTTCCACGCGTTGGGCAGAAGCAGTGCCACTCAAGAATATTGAGACACAAACTGTGGCTGAAGCTCTCATGACCATATTTTGCCGAGTAGGTATACCCAAACAAATACTGAGTGATCGAGGTACTCAGTTCACCTCAGCGATGATGGAGGAAGTACTCCGTTTGCTTGCTTGCAAAGGGTTACGTATCACACCCTACCATCCCATGGGAAACAGACTGTGTGGACATTTCAATGGCACACTTAAAAAAATGCTTAAACGCATGGCTACCGAACAGCTGAAGGAGTGGCCCAGGTACCTTGCTCCTTTGTTGTTCGCGTACAGAGAAGCTCTGCAGAGTTCTACAAGGTTCTCCCCGTTTGAGCTAATGTATGGGAGGTCCATTAGGGGCCCGCTACAGTTATTGAGAGAACTGTGGGATGATGATGTTCTGGACCCGAACGTCAAGAACACGTACCAGTACGTGTTAGATTTAGGTGACAGGTTGAGAGAGACCTGTAACACTGCTAAGGAAGAGTTACTCAAAGCAAAACAAATACAGAAAGGTTACTACGACTGGAAAGCCAAGTTGCGTAAGCTCAGTGTAGGAGAACAGTGCCTAGTTTTGCTTCCCACAGTGAGCTACAAGCTGCTAGCTCAGTGGAAGGGACCTTACGAGGTTCAGGAGAAGGTCAATGACCTTTATTACATTCTCATGGTTGATGGACACCCTAAACGGTTCCACATCAACATGTCGAAACAATACTACCAGCCAGAAGCAGCCACAGGTTGCTTGCGAGAAAGTGGGTATGATGATAGGGTGAAGTGTCTGGAGTTAGTTAAAGGTCACTGTTCTCAACCTCAGATCGCAGATGTGGGAGCGGCGGTAGTAATAAATGATGATGAGGATGACGAGGCTCCTCTCACTGTCTCTTCTAGACAGAGTCAGTGCATGACGTGAAGTTAGGAGAAAAGTTAGCCCCAGAGAAGAGGGAACAATTAGCATAGTTGCTAGAGAGTTATGCAGATTTTTTTTCTGACAAACCTAAGATTCCTTGGGAACCAGAGTATCGAATCGAGTTGACAAGCAAGGAGCCTGTCAGACAAAGGCCTTACCAGATTCCTGTACGACTGGTAGACGCCGTAAAAAGCGAAATAAGTGAAATGGAGGCCGCAGGTATCATAGAGAGATCAAATTCTCCCTACTGCAGCCCCATGGTTATCGTAAGGAAGAAAGAAGGAGGAATTAGGATTTGCGGTGATTATCGAAAGGTAAACGCGGTGACACGCGTAGATGCTGAGCCAATGACTGACCCGCAAACCACATTTGCTACTCTGGCTGATTCTAGATTTTTTCTAAGATAGATCTGACGAAAGTGTTCTTCCAGATTCCTCTGAGTGAGGAGAGTTGTAAGGTGATGGCTTTTAGTACACCTGGGGGCTTATAATATATATCTGGAATTTGAGATATCAGACTCACAGCCCCTTCTCGTCTTTATATTTACTGACCAAACCTGTCACACCCACATAGGAATAACCAAAACCAGCTGTATCCTACTCATAAGTTTATTTAATCACACAAGCATGAAAACATTCTGGAATGAGGAATTTAGTCATTAGTTCATGCACACAGCTACCTAGCTAACTGTCGTAAAATACCTTAGACTAAGATATACTTATCAACCAGTAGATAGTGCGCCTGGAACCTGCCCACAATGCCACGTGGTCCTCACGCCCACAATGGAGTCCTCCAAAACACACACGGCGCCTTCCAAAACACTTGCAAGGTGCTCCTCCAGCAAACACGCCTCTCGTAACCTCCCAGGTCGTGGCCTGAAGCACACATCGAGGTGACTTGTGGATGCTTGCTTCCACCACGATGTAACATGTGGAGCAGAGAGGAGAAAAGGCACGTCCGCCCAGCAACTAGGTCACACCAAGAAGAGAACGCGGGTCAAGTGGCGACCCGCCACTCGCTCTCGCTTGCCCGGCGGTCAAGATGCCAGCACTCGCCACAACTGACATCTCTCGTCCTGGATTGCACTTAATCTAACGCCCTTATGGCTATGGGTTATTATTTATTAATACCCTAACACCATGCACTACGTAATAATGGGTCATGCATCCCACAAATATTTCAGCATTGGCAGCAATAGACAATAATAAGTATTTGATAAGCTCTGCCCATGTAAGGTCTGGGTCTGGGGAGCGTATGGTAGGAATTTTCTACTTCCCAAATAAAATGCCAGGGACTTCCATGGAAATTTCCCTCTCGGCTATTTCTAAGCATGGGGAATTCATGACAGGAATCTCCACCAAAATTATTTACATCTATAATTTTTTCCAAATGCAGTGCATGAACATGGGGAAATAATGTTAATATATGGAGAAGTCAGGCTTTAGTGCAAGAAAAGGAATAAAGTGCAAAATTAGAATAATGTTGAAACTGGTCAAGTGGCAAGAATTCATCTAAAAGGAATGACTGAAAAAATGTAAATGCTCTGGGAAGGTAGATGATAAAGTAGTCCAAGGTAATATGGTATAAGGTGAAGCTAAGAATGAAAAACAATCCACAGGAATGTAGCAAAGGATTCTGATGGACAAAACAGTGTTATGTTACAATTATGAAAATGAGATCACACAATATGACCAGGAAGAATCCATGGGGGAGAGTAGTGGATATTAACACTTAAAGATCATCTGAAAACTTACGATTACTCATTGGAAAGGTTCCTGGAATCTTCTTATGCTTCATATGAAAGGGAGAAAGTACATGGGTGTCAATGGCTAACCAGGGAGCCACAGCGTACATTCTTGTATTGACTGCAGGAGCTGCATACACCTTATGGAGATTGTACGTGTGCAAAGTTGCTTCTCTGAAATTAATAAAAACATACATGATCTCATACACTAGGAGGCTAAACAAGTTTTAAGATTATAAATTTATCAACAACCATGGATCGTAAGTGAGAAAAGTAAAAATCGTACAGGAGTCTGCAAAATGAGACAATATCAAAGAATGGGGAAAAAGCTGAGTAAGGTCAGCCTCTGGGTATTGTACCACATCACCTTATACACAGAATTAGCCTTCACAGACTGTGCAGGTAATAGGCCTCGATCCACTCTCACGGTGTAGTTGCTGGTTTGACACAAAGTCATTCCAGTGATATCCCATGATTCTATCACTATTCACTGTGAATGTCTTACAGATGGAGAACAAGTGCCTTGAAGATCCATATCTCTGCTCTCCTGCACAGGTATCAACACCACATAACCATGCTGATTAAGTCCACAATAATGCAGGCCAAGCCAATCCACTGTAAGACTTCTTGTCAAAACTCAGCATTGTTCTGCCTAACAAGGTAGTGAAATTTTTCAAGATATCATTGTATTTGCCACATCCATGAACAGACTACAGTAATCCCTCCAAATGCATGTTTTCTTTTATGCAAAGGTCTTGCTATGCATGGCTGACCATGAAAAAACAGCTGAATGTAAAACCATGTACAAAAAAGTTAAATATAAAATTATCTGTTTGAGAATTTCAAAATTGAAGGTGTATATAACATTAAGCATAATTTATAGTATGCATATATTGATATATAAATGAAATAAATAAATGAAAATTGAAAATAACAAACGGGTAATAAAAACTGTATCGTAACTACAAGCAGTTGCTCTGCCAATACATGTCAAGAGACTGACAACACAGTGTGGGTGGTGGGGAAGTAACGATCGCCATTTTCTTTTTTAACTTTTTGGTTGACCACAAATATATACTGCAAATTATTTATGTACCTGATTCCATTACATACTGCATTTACATGTAACTGTAAGGTTAGTGCATGGCCACTTAACAGCATGAGACAACAATAAACAAATATATACAGTTCACTCAGCCACCTAGCAGAGGGATGACATTTATCAGGGGATGGGATCTGATGTATGGCTGGATTTCTGTTTCATTAATTTTGAATAAGGAATGAAATGAATTTAGGAAACACTGGTTTAACAAGTGCTTCAGATAACTCCGGCAATGTTTTCATTAAAAATTAAGTGCCCGGTGTGGATGCATTGAGGAACCCCACCACGGGGTTGGGTCCTCCAGCAGAACCAGATTTGGGTCTAGACTTGCGCCACAACCCTGACCTCTACCTTTTGACTTATTTTTAGCTGGGATACGTTTTGTGGGCAGGAGTTACAGTCTAGATGAGGGACCGGATTGACTGTTAGCTGCAGGATTCCTCAAGGTATCTATAAGGGAGGTAGCGTTATCCCATTGAGAGCTGTGGTAACACAAAACAAAATAGGATTTCTTCCTGTTTGTTTTGTAAGTTTCATTATAATAAAAATAGCTTCGCAAACTTAAACAAAAGTGTCGATTTTTTGTTGCACTCCTGATACTGCTACTGACAATAAATAATATAAAACAATCCGTAACAGAATCGTAATTGGAAATAACTTCTGTGTCCTGATTGGCTAGGTATGATGTCACTCGTGTGGCGTCACAAAGCTCTGCCCAACTTTGACAGTTGTCGCCTGTCACTTGTGAGGTGGGAATTCCGGTGTGGTGTCGTCAGACATTTCCGTATCGTGAGACATCCCATCCTGTATACATACGTGAATTTTGACACGGTACCGTGTCTTTTGTCGACTGCTTGTTGGGATCTGTCCCACCCAAGTTAATTTATATTATTATAAAAGCAAATGATGACATATGTATGTATATATAACTAGGATATCAACAATCACTTCTTCTTCTTGTGACCTGTTCTGCTTTGCATTGTTTTTTAGGTCCTCCTTGGTACTTTTTTACACTTAGATGCTTCACTTAGTTACTCTGTGATAGGAAAGATTGGGTTCTGCGATGCACAGATCAGGATGGGATGTCTCATGATACAGGATGGCAGATGACACCACACCAGCGGTCTGTTTCAGTGTGTTGACATTGTAATTCTGCTGTGATGGTGTCTTGTGCTGTCGCTACGTGCCACGTAAATGTGAGAAACAGAAGGAAATTTGTAGCTTTTCATGTCTTTCCCAGAAATCAAAAGTTATGTAAATGGCTAGACACTTGTAAAAGGAATGACTCATCACACAAGAACCAAGTGAAACCATGGCATCATGTTGGTTGAATGCATTTCTCACCAGACTCTTTTAACTGTCATCTGTCACATGACAACGTCAAGCTTTCCTTGAAGCCAGGTTCGTGCCCTACATTAAATCTGCCAAGACTACTATGCATTTCAGCGGCGGACAAACGCTGTTTTTCGCAAATATCTCCTAAACGAATCGTTGGATCAGTATGATATTTCAGCACACTAAAATTATCGTCCGGACCTAATTTATGGCTAACATACCACATTACTATATGTGTTATGGGAGGAGTTTACTCGTGAAAAATAACACAAACCCGACGAGTCATGTTGACGCATTCGAAGGAAAGTGTGCCCCCCGAACACCCTCCCAAACTATTCCTGACCACAACTACTTCTCCCTTCGCTCATTATCCCTCCTCTTCTCCTTCTAGCTCCTCGCCTCCCTCATCACTCTTGTGTCCCTCCCTATTTCTCCCATCACTGTATTATATATTAGAATGTTATGTAGGTGTATATGTATATATATGATTATTAACTAAGAGCATGGTACAATTCCATGGAGGCAAGACGTATTTCACATTGATAATTACTGTACAACACCTGGGTGCGCCTCGGCAGTCAATGAGTTATACCCTGCCTCTGCAAGTCATAGCCTCGGGCTGGGGAAGGGGGATGGTGTGAGTAGGGGGGTGAAGAGGGGAACGAGGAGGGGGATACTGCAATATAGGGGTAGGGAAGGAGTGGTCTGGGGGTTGTTCGGGCCGTTGTGGAGGGGTTAGACGAGTACCCCACACTCGTCCGATTCTGTATAACACCTTAGATATGATGACTGGATTAGGCTTAATATCAGTCAGTAAACTCCTAACATAACACATATTGCAATATGGTATGTCAGCCACAAATTAGGTCCGGGTGTTAAAGGTAGTGTGCTGAAATATCATACTGATCCAACGATTCGTTTAGGAGATATTTGCGAAAAATAGCGTTTGTCCGCCGCTGAAATGTATAGTAGGAAACAACATATACAATCCTGTTTCATATGAAGATCATATAGAGTAAGTATTTTACCAGTGCCACAAAAAATATTATTTTTTTTGGAAATGAAAAGCGTAGGCTTCCAGTACATAACACACAGTAGGCCTATACCTTTTTTTGTCATATAAAATATTATGTAATCAAGGTTCTTATCAGTTATAATGCACCTTAGCTTATGCTGTCCTTATCCCAAAGTTTCACGACGAGATAAACTCTTTCATATTAGGCTACATTCTTTAGATTCTTCAAATGTTATAAATAACTTGTATGCTGAAAAATATACCTTTCATATTACAATATGTATTTTGAATATGTACTATATTAGATACTTATGTTTGGAAATGTGTATTTTGTATGTTATACCCATTAAATATTAAAAAAGGTCTGTTGCTTCATGTTTTTTCCCGTATATTGTAATAATTCAGGTCATACCTCTGAATTCCATTCACTGGGCTCAGTGATTTCACGGATTGCAAACACAATAGTTCACCGAATCTATGTATTTAACTCACGTAGTTTATGTTTGCTGTAGGCCAAAAGCTGATTACGTTATTTGAATGAAATCTGACTATATTGAAGTAAGGATCTATACAAGAAAGCTAAGGTATTATTGGTCTATACTGTGTGTGAGGGCCAAGTGCACACAGAAGCTCTGTCAAAATGGGGTGTGGCTAAGGCAGGCGAGGGGTGGGGCCTTTGGCCGCCGAGATGAGATGCCAACTAGTCAATTTCCTTCCGCTCCACATGCAACCACCTTCCTTATAGCCTCCTTGGGATTCCTAAGGGGATAAATTTGCCAGCCACCATAAAGGAAGAAGTATAAACCAAAAGGAGAGAAATAGAGAGAAACAGCCCATGAAAGAAAAATATAAATTGCTCAAATTACTAAGCATGGAAGCAACGACCCATTCATGTATATTAGATTAAAATTTTACAAACCTAGTTCACTGCACTAACCTGCTAGGGTTGGAAGCCTTCATCAGCTGAATAAATGCATTAGTGTTAGAGTCATGGTGAAGGAGGTAATGGCCAGTTGGCTGTGCAAGTACTGCAGAAAAAACTGAATAGAGTGTTGCCAAAGGCTGAAGGGGAGAAAATCCGACATGCAGCTGTTTTCCTTCTTTCAAAATGGTGGCCAAATCCTTTTCTTCAGTCATGAGAACTTCTCCAGAACCTTCACACACTCGAACTGAAATTAAACAAATGGTTGAATTGGCAAAAACATATAATCAAATGGCCATTTCTGGGGTTCTGGGTTCTAGATTATGTAAAGTGATCTTTTAACAGTATTCTTCTCCATGCTCCGAAAGTATCTCAATCTTTGTATGCCTTCCACCCTCCTCATTCCATTAGGTTATTATTATCATTAAATACAATGCAATATGTAGAGCCAGAGGAGTGCAAATATTATAAATTGCAATGTCTGTGACACCTACCCACCTAAGACACAGATAACTAAGGATAAAGGGAAAAATTAGAAGACAGACAAATATGGTCTGGCAAACTGAGAGGATGAAGCAGCAAGAAATCAATAGGAGAAAATAAAGTGACATTAACTCCTTCACTACAGCCGGGCGAAAACAGCGCCCCGCGCCGTATCCGGGATCGCCCCGCGCACGAAATTTCAAATGTCGCTATTGAATATAACATGTTTTAAGCCATAAATTCAACATGTATTATATATGAAAACATGCAGAATTAAATGGTGCACATAAAGAAACATAAATTAATTGATAATTTTGAGATGTAAGCATAAATATAAAGATAAAATAACTCTTATATTGACTAAAGCGCGCCAGGATGCAGTATGTGCATCCTCGGATATGGTGCGGGGCACACAAGGACGCAGTATACACATCCTCGTGTTGAAGGGATTAATCCGAAAGTTAAGGTGCAGTAGTCACGCTTACTAAGCAACTGGATGGGTGATATGCAAGCTCATGTAGTAGAAATTCATGTTCTTATGGGAAAAATAGTAGATGGGCGCCCTCGCCATGCTTTGCACAGTCACGCCCTTGCCGGAACCAAGAAGGCACACATAAACACATACTATATTTCATGTAAACTGGAAATAATACCTTATAATGACTTTTGTAATGAGATGGCAAGGGTGAGGTGAGGGCAATGAGGTATTAAGGGCGGCAACACTACAGTACCCTCTCGAGTTTCGCGATCCACGAGTTTCGCGGTTAGTCCTAAATTCTTACCATCCTGAGTTTCACGCTGCTTTGACACATATGGGTCACGTCTACTTATCATCGGCGTCATGCACGCTACCTTTAAAGGGAGTATCACACTGGATATTTTCCTTCAAACATTGTGGTTATGGCAAGAGAGAGAGAGAGAGAGAGAGAGAGAGAACGGGTCGTTTTGAAGCCGCAGTTGAAGGCAGCTGCCTTACAATTGGCTGACAGTTCTGAAAACACGCTTGTGATTCACTGGGAGTCCGATGACGTCATCGCCGACGCTCACCCTATCAGCGGCTTCACTGCCTTAAGGCGGTGTCACAATGGCCGTTTTCGTCCAACCGTTAGAGCTACGGGCAACACTCGTACGCCCAACCGGGAGCGAATTCACGGTTGTCCGTAACCTGGTGTCACACAAGACTTATTTCTTCCCACTGCGTTGGCGGCAACTTGGGCAACCGGCAACTCCAACTTTTCCTGGTGTGCGTCACACACGGCCAAGGTCGGTTGCCCGTATCCACATCCACAATGTAAACAAAGCACTTGCCCTGTATCAACATGGCGTCGTCTGCTAAAGTAAGGGCTGTCGCGGCTTGTGCTGCCATTACCCAAGTTATGGACTTGTTGCTGCAGTTAAATGGAAGGAAGAAACAGTTGTGGGTGTGGCATGCCTGTGTTACTCCATGCCAGTTCTCATCGTCACCACTGCATGTGCGCGGCCAACC
This sequence comes from Eriocheir sinensis, assembly GCF_024679095.1. NCBI lineage: Eukaryota > Metazoa > Arthropoda > Malacostraca > Decapoda > Varunidae > Eriocheir > Eriocheir sinensis. Next base: position 262,773 of record NC_066511.1, on the reverse strand, counting down.
TACCCATCTAGACTCAACCACATAAACACATGGATCGAACAACTACACACACACACACACACACACACACACACACACACACACACACACACCAGACACATTAAGAACCATTGCAGATGTTTCTGACAAACAGAAACGACTTCACCAATTCTTGAGTGTGTTAGAACGAATTTGGTGAGTGGCTCACATGAACCAAACCTAGCTCTTGGCAAGAAGAGAGCAGTCGTCTTTAACACTGCTCTCTTCTTGGTTTGTATGAACCACTCACAAAATAAGTTCCAACACACTCAAGGAAATGGCGAAGCCATTTCTGTTTGTGAGAAACATCTGCCATGGTTCATGATGAGTCTGGTGTGTGCGTGCGTGTGTCTTTGTTTTTACTCGATCCACGTGTTTACGTGGTCAGAGTCTAGATGAGTGGGTTGGCCGCTCACGCACAATGGTGACAATGAGAACTTGCATGGAGGAGCCACAGGCATGCCACACGCACAACAGCTTCTTATTCCTTCCATTTAACTGCAGCAACAAGTCCATAACTTGGGTAATGGCAGCACAAGCCGCGAGAGCCCTTACTTTAGCAGACGACGCCATGTCGATACAGGGCAAGCTCTTTGTTTACGTTGTGGATGTGGTTACGGGCAACCGACCTTAGCCGTGTGTGACGCCAGCTTACGGACAATTGACAACTCGCTCCCGGAATGACGCACGTTTTTTTTTTTTTTTTTTTTTTTACGTTGCTGCCTATTGCGCCGGTAGGCATCCTCCCGGTGGGGCCTGATGGTCGGCCCAAGGCTTCTTCCAGGTGGGGCCTGATGGTCGGCTCAGCCCGTTCTGGCGCAGGCGAGTGTTTATAGTGGCTAGTAGCTAGTGCTAGTAGCCACAACGATAAGAGGAAAACGGCCAGTGTGACACCGCCCCAAGGCAGCGAGGACGCTGACCGGGTGAGCGCCGGCGATGACGTCATCGGACTCCCAGCGAATCACAAGCGTGTTTTCAGAGCTCAGACAATCGTAAGGCTTCATCATTGGCTTTAAGCGACCCGTTCTCTCTTCCTGTTTTCTTCCTTTTTCCAAGGTACAGGTAACTCTCGATTTACGCGAGTATTGTGTCCTTGAAGAGTTTGCATAAATAAAAAAACAATGTAAATCAAACAAGAGGTAGGTTTCTATCGAAAAATAAATATTCACTTCATTCAGTGGAGAGAGAGAGAGAGAGAATATCCCTATCACCGAGACATCTACTCAGGCACTCAGTCTCAGCCTCACTCGTGTGAGGAAAAAATGAGGGACACCATGAGCGGCTGGCTAGTATTGGTACCGGTACTGAGCACTCTGGTACCGGTACTGGTACCAGTACATGCCCACCCCTATTGTTGAGTAGCGTGGCAGCGTGGGGACTGTATTGTTGTTCAAGTGGCGTGCGGGAAGAATGAGCTCAGCTAGGTGGCCGCGGCGTCATGTGAGTCGAGTTGCGTGAGACATCTGGTGGCCACTCCATAAAATATCGCGTATAAGTGAAAAAACGTGTAAATTAAACATTTATTTGGATTTTGGATCCCGCGTTATTTAAAAAACGCGTAAACCAAACTCGCGTAAATCGAGATTTACCTGTACGTATTTTGAGATAACAAGGGAGTAAAGAAGAAAAAAAGTGAGCTCCGGGGGGCAGCATGAGCCAATTATAATGGCGCCACTATAAACAGTTGCCTGCGCCATGACGGGCTCAGGCTGACCATCAGGCCCAGATGGATAGTCTACTGGCGCCATAGCCCACATGTAAAAAAAAAAAAAATAAATAAAATCACGGGTCGGAACAAATAAGCGCTTTTTCAGTGTTTTCAATACCTTGAGTTTCGCAATCCTTGAGTTTAGCGCTATACCTTCGGAACGAGGCAAGCGCGAAACTCGAGAGGGTACTGTAGTAAACAAAGCATAGTATGAGGAACACCATGTGCTTTCCACAGTGTTATTGTGTTTACTCTACATTTACATAGCTTTTTTTTTCTTTTTTTTTCTTTTTTCTGACTGACTGAAGTGTTGGCATGGTGTGGTGGTGGTGGTGCTTGTAAACAAAGTATGAGGCAAGCTGTTCACTTTCCAGTGTCCTTCCACATATTATAGTGTTTATTCTGCATTTTCATTGCTTTTTTTTTCTCTTTTGTTTTGTCTGACTGAAAGGAGTGTCAGCACGATGTGGTGGTTGTAAACAGAGAAAAATATGAGGTGTGTCATGTGCCTTCAACAGTGCCCTTCCACATGTTATTCAATCAATCAATGGGGGCTGGGGGTCTCTCCAGGCGAGTCTCCATGCAGGCCCCCTTCCCAACCCTAGTACCTCCTGGCAGGATCTCAGGATCTATCAACTTGCTCAAGCCACGAACTCCGTGGGCGTCCCCTTGGCCTCCTCCACTCAGGATTGTGTTTTACAGAGACAACCCGATGAGCAGGATCAGCTTCCGGAAAACGTGCCACGTGCCCGAATAGCTGGAGTTGGCGTTGACGGACTATGCAGGTAATATATGTCGAATCAGTTTCACGGAGTAGTCGCCGGTTTGACACAAAGTCATTCCAGCGATATCCCATGATTCTGCGTAGACACTTATTACCAAAGGCGTCAATACGCCTCTCCAAGTCCTCATTTAGTGCCCATGTCTCACAACCATAGAGTAAGACAGGGAGCACAAGGGACTTGAAGATCCGGATCTTTGTCCTTCTGCACAGGTATCGACAACGCCACATACTCGTGTTGAGCGAGTCCATAACACCGTGGGCCAGACCAATCCGCCGTAAGACTTCCTGGCCAGATTCACCATTGTTATGAACTACGCTACCAAGATACGTGAAACCTTCTGAGATCTCAACGTCCTTGCCAAACGCATGAACAGACTGTACTGTTTCATCCAGCAAGCCTCCAAACACCTTTACCTTGGTCTTGGCCCAGGAGACCTGGAGTCCCAAGGGCTTCGCCTCCTCGTGCAGTGCCTCGAGAGCCATCACCAAAACCTTCAGCGACTCCGCCATGATTACTGCATCATCAGCAAAAACAAGGTCAGTGACCCTGGTATTGCCAATGGATGCTCCGCAATGACTCTGGTCCACAACTCTGCTCAGTACCCAGTCCACACAAGCGTTGAAAAGCGATGGGGCAAGGACGCAGCCCTGCCTCACTCCCGCATTCACGGGAAAGAAGCTGGACAAGGCCCCCAACAACACTTCACAGCACTCTCTGTCCCAATATACAGGCCTGTCAGCAAACCAATAGTCCTCGCAGAAAATCCCAGAGTGCCTCACGATGCACTGAATCAAATGCCTTCTTGAGATCGACATAGGCTGCAAGCATCCCCTGTCGAAACTCACATCGGCACTCCACCAGTACGCGAAGCGCTTGAATACAGTCAATTGTTGACTTGCCAGGCATGAACCCAGACTGCTCTGCAGCTTCAGCAGCTGGCTGCGAATTTGCATCAGCAATAGGTGGGCAAGCACCTTGCCTGGCACACTGAACAGTGTAATATCACAGTTGTTGTTGCAGTCCTGGTGGTCCCCTTTCCCTTTCCAGATAGGGATGACCAACACCCTCTTCCAGTCAGGAGGAATGGTACCGGACTGACATACGGCAGTCAAGACTGCATGCAACCCGCGGATCATTGCCTCACCTCCAGCTTTGAGCAGCTCCACGCTGATGTTACAGGCGCCAGGTGCCTTCCCACCCCTCAACTTGGCCACAGCCTCTCTGATCTTGCCCAGAGAGGGTGGGCTTTCGTCAATGGGTGGGTCAGCATCCACCACCTGCAACCCAGCAACTGGAAGCTGCCCACGTGGAGGGTCCGCCATGTACAGTGTACAGCTGCTCAAAGTACTCAGCCCAACGAGCCCTCTGCCCATCCATGTCCGACACAAGGCAGCCGTCAGCTGTTTGGATAGTGCTCACCTGAGAGGAGGCCTTGGAGCGGAGCTTCTTCAGGGCTCGGTATGCAGGTCGGAGGTCATTCGCATTATGGCCCTCGACCTCCTCGGCAAGACCCTTGATATACCTCTCCTTGTCTCTCCTCAGGAGAGCTCTAGTCCTACATGACAGAGCCCTGTATTGGTCCTGGTTCCCAGCAGTGCGGCTCTCCTCGATATTCTCCAGCGTCTCCACCGAGGCATAGCCACTCCTGGATCTCGGGTGCTCTCCAATGCACTCCTTGGCAGCTTGCAGAGTCTCACGTTTGAAGGTATCCCACAGTTCTACAGGGTCCTCCAGGGTGCCAAGCACTTCAAACCGATTTGAGACTGTCACTGCTTACTCCTGGGCACAGGCCAGGTCCTTCAGCCTCTTGAGATGGAACACAGTAATGTTGCATCTCGAGATTCTTCTTGACCTGACATAAAGCTTGAGTGTTGCAACAACAAGCCTATGGTCAGTTGCAAAGAACTCAGCACTCCGGTAAACCCTGCAGTTCTGAAGGATCCCCCAACGAGTACTTATGAGAATGTGGTCGATCTCCTTAGCTACACCTCCTGCATCACTATACCAAGTCCAGTGGTGCAGCTCTGGTCTCTGGTACCAGGAACCCGCAGTTCTCAACCTTCTGGATTTTGCAAAATTCAGGAGGAGAGAGCTGTTGGTGTTCCTGGTACCAGATCCATGGGGACCAGCACATAGCTCGTAGCCAACCCTGTCAGTGCCAGTAGTAGCATTGAAGTCGTCCAGGACAATGAGTGTGTCCCGGGGAGGGCACTGGTCCAATACGAAGTTGAGTTTGGCGTAGAACGTCTCCTTCTCCTAAGTTTCACGCATTTCGGTAGGAGCGCACACTGCAACAAGAGACATGAAGCCCAGTGTGTGCTTCAGCCTCACTTGCATTACACGCTCATCAACTGGAGCAACCTCAACCACAAATGGCAGCAGTTAGCTGGAGATGCCCATAGCTACCCCCCTGACATGGAAGCCATTGCTCATGCCGGACCAGTAGAAGGTGTACCCCCCCTCACTGATCTCACCACTAACATGCCTCCTTATCTCCAAGAGTGCCACTATGTCCATCCTCAGCCTTCTGAGCTCATTTGATAGGTAGGGCAGTCGATCATTGTCCGAGAGGCTCCGGATGTTCCAGGAGCCCACACGCAGAGCCCTCCGAAGGTTAACCCCGGGCCCGGTTCTGCAGGCGGGCGCAGCCTCTGCACCACCAGGGCCACCCTCAAAACAAAAAGAGGGGCTAGGGGGCCCTTCCTCTTTCGAGGTGCAGGGGTCCCGTAGGCTTTGCCCTGCACCCGTCACTGACGGCAGGTTCCCCGGATGCGGATGCATCGTGGAAGCCTGCCGCGCAGTCAGGCCCCCCAGCAAGACCAGATCGGAGTCGAGGCTCATGCCCCGACCACGACCTCTACTTTTTAATTTGTTTTTGGCGTAAGATAAGTTTTTTTGTGGGGGAGGGGGTGCAAACCCCTCCCCCAACCAGCCCAGATGAGAGGCTGGCCTGACTGCTCACCATTGGGCAGGGACGCAGGACCCCTGAGGGGATTAATCCCCTGGTTACCCAAAGAAAGAAGCATGGACAGAAGAGAAAGAGAAAGCAGGGGAAAGACAGCTCATGGGAGGTTGAGGGCGCTGCATTCCTCATTCAGATAGACCTGTTATTGTGTTTATTTAATATCATCATTGCTTGTTTGATTTGTCTAAAGTCTAAACTGACTAGAGTGTTAGTGTGGTGTGATGGTAGAGGTGAGGCAGCGAGGGTGGCAGATCTTGTAAACAAAGAAGTATGAAATGCGCCATGCACTTTCCACAAAGCCCTTCCATGTGTTATTGTGCTCATTCTACGTTTCCATCGCTTGTTTTTTTTTCTGAGTGGTTTTATCTGACTGATTGGTGTGTCAGTGTGGTGTGGTGATGGCAGTGAGGTGGCGAGAATGGCACTGCTTGTAATCAAAGGAAAATATGAGGTGCGCAAGCGCTTTCCTCAGTGCCAGTAGCCGCGGTGCTGCCAGTGGACGCGGCGCCGCGGAAGGGTTAAAGGTCAGTGGTGTATGTTTACGTGTCGACGCGCTTATCAGGACCGTCTTCGCCCATATATTGGACCTACTAGGGTCGAAGGGTAATGCCTCCTAGGGTTAATGTAGGGTAACGTGGGGTTACGGGCTGAAAGGAGGACGAGGCAGTAGCAGGCTGGCGTTCATACCGTTAACACGGCGTTATTCACACCGTTAAGGACGAAGGCCGACGTCGCTGGCTCCGGAAAGGGACTTGGTGGAGCTGGAAGGAGTAATCTGACTAACCCCGCAATGTGTACGTATCTCTTTCTCTGTTATTGTCTAGCGTCTAAGTATCTCCTGATGCCACAATATTGTAATACGTTTCCTTAGCGTCTAAGGTTCTTCTGCCTCCCACAAGTGTACAAGTACATTCATGTTAACGACGAGTGGTAAGGGTTGTCCTGCCATGGAATATAAGGATAAGATTTACATTCATGTTCATATGTCGGACTGTAGGGATTTGCCCTATCCCGGAAAATGTAGAGATAAGGTTTAGTGTACCTCACATTGTAATGTTTCATGATATCGGCTTGCAGGTTTGACCACTGTACAATAAACTTGACGTGAGTTCGACGCAGCGGTTTCAGTCATCCTTGGCACTCACTCAACAAGCGCTGGTCACCGCGCTTACAGTGCCCTACCAGATATTATTGTGTTGATTCTATATTTTCATAGCTTGTTCCTGTTTTTGTCTTGTTTTGTTTTGCTTGACTGACTTGAGTGTCAGCTTAGGTGCAGAATTGGTTAGCTCAATGCACTGCTTACTTCTAATTATGTACTTTTCAATTTTTTCCCTGTCATGATGGGCATCTAGTCAGAGCTGGGCACTTCCGATCATCAGTCCGATCGTCCGATCTTCCGATCTGATCGGAGCAGCAATTGGCGATCGGAATGCAAAGATCGGATCATCTTTGTAAAAGGTAATCGGACTGTGGAGATCGGAACTTCACAAACTAACTTTCGATCACCGATCACAGAAAAGAAAGTGGTCAACGTTGTCATGGCAACAAGTGACTGTGGACTTCTTACAATTATTTTTATACACGTTGCTAAATAGTTACTTCAAATAAGCGTCTTTATTTATAAAATTAAGCGATAATTATTGATCGTTAATTTATTTAATCCTGGTAAGGTATTGTGAACGAGACGCGCAGGCGCACAGTCGCTTTATTTGCTTGGCGGGACTTGTTACACGACGCCATGACAGTGTGGTGTGGGCTGCAGCAGGATCAAAGGACATGGTCAACCAGCGCGCAGAAAATTACGTCAGCAGGTGAAGCGAGGAGAGATGAAATAGAAAACGAAGTATTCACGTCGAATGGTAACGTAAATAAAATCGAAAGTATTTACGTCGAGCGGTAACGTAAATAGAATCTAAGCAGGCTTTCATTGTCTTTGTCTTTGATTGACAAATATCGTATCTTGTATAGGCTCACATCTTGCTGTGTAATAATAATACGTACAATGAAAACTATAAGCTTACATTCAAATTTTCTCTAACGAGCATGATGCTACTCGATCCTCTTGCCATAGGATTCAATAGTTTATCCTGTATACATAAATAAAATAAGACATTATAGAAAATAGATTCCTTTAAAGGTAAACTTGCCTATATCTATATACTTACATTCCTTAATTAAAAAAAAAAAAAAACATACATAAGAAAATAAGGAATCTGCAAGAGGCCAGTTGACCTACACGTGGTAGTTCCTGTAAAACTATAAACTCTAAAATCTATCTCCATCCATAAATATACTGAGTGGCCCGACTTTGTATATTTTCCACACGTGGCCCTCTGTGAAAAAAAGTTTGGACACCCCTGACCTAGACAGACTATGGTGCTTTCTCTAGAGGGTTAAATAGCCTACTTACAGACTTGCAGACAGATACTTAACAACTGCAAGGCATTGTGATTTGACAAGAACAAGCAAACTGTACACCACTGCTTCCGGCTGGCTACTGAGGCATAAACCATAGCTGAACCCACCAACCTTCCACCTGATGACGTCATGCGCCAGTTGATTCAAAATTTGACGCGGTCTCCGGTAGACCCTGTGTCCTCTGATCCTGGGCTGCAGTAGTGGGCTTCCGCTCACTCCAGTAACCGAGTGGCCTGCCCCAGTTGTCAGTTATGCATTTTCTGCTGCAGTTACCACCCTCTAATGGCGGCAGCGTCAGTTCATTTTCGGGAAACCAACAAGACCTAAGCTAAAAGGGGGGGCTTCGCCCTGCCTCGACCCCCCCACCTTCTTAACCGGGGGGAGGGCTTTGCCTTCCCTCGACCCCCCTCCCACCCGTCGGGCTCCCCCCGCAACAAGAGGATGAGGAGGAAGGAGGTCTCGCGAGACAGCGCAACATGCCGCCAAGACCACAGCACCAAACTAACGCCCCAAACCCCTCTCATCCAAGAACTTACCTAACCTCTTTTTGAATGTATCTATCATGTTGGCGCTCACCACATGACTTCTATGTCTGTTCCACTCATCCACCACTGTTGGTAAACCAATTCTTGCCTATGTCTTTCTTGAACCTGAAGTTATCCAACTTAAACCCATTGCTACGTTTCCTACCTGGTGTGCTGTCATCTGCCACCCACGTATCCTAAGGCATTCCATCCAACCTGCGCATGCGCGGGATTGGTTTACAAACAAAGGGTGGATGAATTGCGACGCGGTACCGTGTCTTTATTGACTGCCTATCGCGATATGTCCCACCTGAGTTTTTATTTTTTATTTTTTGAAAGTAAATGTTGACGTATGTTTTGAATTTGAAAATTGCTTGAAATATGAAAGTTTCTTCTGCACCCTTTGTATGTCAGCAAATGAGGTAAATGAGGTATGTCGGCAAATGTGATAAATGAGATAACCTACACCCCTTGTATGTCGGTAAATGTGATAAATGAGATAACCTACACCCCTTGTATGTCGGTATATGTGATAAATGAGATAACCTACACCCCTTGTATGTCGGTAAATGTGATAAATGAGATAACCTACACCCCTTGTATGTCGGTAAATGTGATAAATGAGATAACCTACACCCCTTGTATGTCGGTAAATGTGATAAATGAGATAACCTGAACCCCTTGTATGTTGGTAAATGTGATCAATGAGGTAACCTGCACCCCTTGTACGTCGGTAAATGTGATAAATGAGATAACCTGCACCCCTTCTATATACCGGTATATGTGATAAATGAGATAACCTGCACCCCTTCTATATACCGGTATATGTGATAAATGAGATAACCTGCACCCCTTCTATATACCGGTAAATGTGATAAATGAGATAACCTGCACCCCTTCTATATACCGGTATATGTGATAAATGAGATAACCTGCACCCCTTCTATATACCGGTAAATGTGATAAATGAGATAACCTGCACCCCTTCTATATACCGGTATATGTGATAAATGAGATAACCTACAGCCCTTGTATGTCGGTAAATGTGATAAATGAGATAATCTGCACACCTTGTATGTCGGTAAATGTGAGAAATGAGATAACCTGCACACCTTGTATGTCGGTAAATGTGAGAAATGAGATAACCTACAGCCCTTGTATGTCGGTAAATGTGATAACTGAGATAACCTACAGCCCTTGTATGTCGGTAAATGTGATAAATGAGGTACCTTACACTCCTTGTATGTCGGTAAATGTGAGAAATGAGATAACCTACAGCCCTTGTATGTCGGAAAATGTGATAACTGAGATAACCTACACCCCTTATAAGTCTGTAAATCTGATAACTGAGATAACCTACACCCCTTATAAGTCGGTAAATGTGATAAATGAGGTACCTTACACTCCTTGTATGTCGGTAAATGTGATAAATGTGGTAACTTTGATTGTTTACATCTCAGCCTATAGCACCGGAAGGCTTTCTTCAGGGGCCTGGTGGTCAGCCCAAGCCCGTTATGGCGCAGGCAATTTTTATAGTGGCGCTAGTTATGGTTGGCTCATGCTGCCCCCTGGAACTCATTTTTGATTCGCTTGTACGGTTTCTTCTAGAATCCGGGATGACAGGTGGTCTTCTGGACAGCCTGTGGATAGTCTTAAGCCACTCGGCAGTGACTAAAAAATCCCAGGTGGTAGCGTGGGGATTTGAATCGACATTGTCCAAGGCGTGATGAATGCTGGCCCCGCACGCTAATCACTCAGCCACCGCCTACCCTTGTATGTCAGTATATGTGATAAATGAGATAACCTACACTCTCTTCTGATTGATGGTCATGTTTCTCGGATACTCTCCATTTAATGGTAGGCTATCTGAATTATGGGGTCCATGTCATCCTTGAATTTGGCCATTTTCCCATAAAAGCTGCCATGCTGTCTTGCCGCCATCTTGCCTGGACAAACTATGATATCAACACTGTGTTTGTAAACATCGGGTTCCGCACATGTGCAGATCAGGATGGGATGTCTTAGGATACGTGGATGGCAGATGACACAACACCGGCTCACTTAAAATCAAAACCTTATTGCTTATGTTCTTGTAACTAATTTATTTATGGACCAATATATTTTACTCAGAAAGCTATTTCATCAGGAAGGATAGGAGATTAATGATTACTATCACTTGTTTTTATAGAATAGTAAAAAATATATCCTAGATATCGATGATAAAATATTAAAAAGTTGAAAAATGTTTGTCAAAAATCTAAATGAATTTCAAACAAAAGTTAAAATAGCGAACATAATTCCTTTTTCATACTTTCAGAAATTGAATAAAAAGAGTAGACTTAAATAAATGCCTAAAATAAGAGGTTAAGATAACATTTTTTCTTTACCATGTCCTACATATATACCAAAAGAAAGAGGAAAAATAAAGATATATATAAGCAAATAATTAAGTTATTACTTATTTGAAATTATAACTTACAGAATGCCTAAAATAGGTGGTTCTTGTAATTATTATTTTAAAAAATAATAGTAATTATTATAAGTTTTAACGATCGGATGATCAGAATGGTGATCGGAACAGCAGTACTTAAAAAATGATCGGATGATTGGAATCGGATCAGCTGCCCAAACTGATCGGATGATCGGGGATCGGAACACCAAAAAAGTGATCGGTGCCCACCACTGCATCTAGTACAGGACGGGTGTTACGTAGACAGTGTACACAGAGGATTTAGGCCATTCCCTGCCTCCACCTAAAACCTATGGTTCAACTTGCACACTTTGAGTTTGTGGATTATATTTTCTGATCATCTCATAGTAGGCGTTTCACTTAGTATGGAGATGCGTAGTATGCGTGCCTGCTGTACTAATATATACACTTTTTCTACTTGTTCTTGAATGCCTTGCAACAATGCAACAGCAGCTATGACTGGATAAAATAAGTTTGTGGACTGAACTTAAATAAGGGATACAGTAAACAAGGAGGAATCTGTTGCACCAACATTGTTTTGTTTGTTGAAGCATGACATCATAATATGATGGTAAGTCACCTACTTTTTAGGGATCACAAGAAGAGCAAATAGGAACATTACAATCCTCAACCAATCCACAGTACTGTAGTGCTGCCTAACTGAAAATACTGCACAAGAATATACACTTAATTAATTCACTTAATTCACGACTCACAGCATGGGTTCACAAAAGGTAGGTCATGCCTCACCAATCTCTTGTCCTTCTACAATAAAGTATTTGAGGCGGTTGACAGAGATGAAAATTATGATGTAATCTATCTTGATTTTAGTAAAGCGTTTGACAAAGTTCCTCACCAACGACTGTTGCTTAAATTACAGGCTCACGGAGTAGAGGGTAAAGTTTTGAACTGGGTCAAGGCGTGGCTTAGCAATAGGAAGCAAAGAGTGCAAATCAATGGTAAAAGATCTGACTGGGGATGTGTTACAAGTGGGGTCCCACAAGGTTCGGTATTAGGTCCACTTTTGTTTATTATTTATATCAATGACTTAGACACAGGAATTAGTAGTGATGTTAGTAAATTTGCAGATGATACCAAGATCGGTAGAGTAATTGAGTCGGATCAGGGCGCTAGTATTCTCCAAGGTGAACTCAACAGATTATATGACTGGGCGGATAAATGGCAGATGGAGTTCAATGTAGGAAGTGCAGTATTCTGAGTGTAGGTAGGAACAACCCTCACATAACTATTGCTTAAATGACACTCTCATAAGTAGGTCTGGAGTGCGAGAGGATTTAGGGGTCTTAGTGAGCTCTGATCTCTGTCCAAGGGCACAATGCATTCAAGCTAGAAATCGAGCTAATAGGGTACTGGGATTTATTTCAAGGGCGTAAGCAACAGAAGCCCAGTCTTCCTCAAACTATATTTAGCATTAGTTAGACCTCATCTTGACTATGCGGTTCAGTTCTGGTCACCCTACTATAGAATGGATATCAAAATGTTAGAATCGGTGCAGAGGAGGATGACTAAGATGATTCAGGGGTTGAGAAACTTGCCATACGAGGAAAGACTCAAACAGTTAAACTTGTATTCTCTAGAAAGGCGAAGGGTGCGTGGAGACATGATCGAGGTTTATAAATGGATGAAGGGCTTTAATAAGGGAGACATTCATAAGGTTTTGTTGGTAAGAGAACCGGGTAGGACACAATGTGGGTTTAAACTGGATAAATTCAGATTCAACAGGGACATAGGCAAAAATTGGTTTACTAATAGGGTGGTGGATGAGTGGAATAGGCTTAGCAGTCATGTGGTGAGTGCCAATACAATTGTCACATTCAAAAATAGACTAGATAAATTCATGGACAGCGATATTAGGTGGGGTTAGATACACGGGAGCTTAGGGTCAAAGGAGCTGCCTCGTACAGGCCTACCGGCCTCTTGCAGACTCCTGCGTTCTTATGTTCTTATGTTCTTAAGAATACAGAGGTTTATGTCTTAACCCTTGTTTCCCAAACTGTTTGTTAACTGTACGAACTGGAATTGTTCAAAATACTTACCTTGAAGTAATGAAGTGTTTGGTCGGACTAAAAGTTGAACCCACTGCTGAGTAATTTCTGACAAGGTGTTTACTTCACATCCAAAAAAGGCTTGACTTTCAATCTTTGGATATACAATGTATGGCTTGCATTTATTCTGATGAAAAAAATAACAGACATACAATTACAAAACTGTCTTGAAAAAATATATACAAAACTAAATGAAGAACTTCTGACACTTTTAACTTGTCACATTGTCCTTGTCTGAGGTGTGCATTATCGTGCTTTGGCAACCTGCTGTCACACGATATGTCTGATTTTGTGGCTAATATACAATAGCTAGCCTATATATAGAAAAAAGTTGTCAGGATGAATGATATGCAGGCAGCAATGAAAAATATTGTCATTTATAATTGATATTGAGTTTCAAATTAATAAAGCTAGACAGCTGTTTTCTTAATATATACAGTTGCAGATTATACAGTCAAATCTCAACATCCACAAGAGTTAGGTAACAGACACACCCATGGATGTTGAAGATTTGCAGATCTGGGGATGCTGAGGTTTGGCTGAAATCATTAACCCCTAAAGGGCAGGGGTGTATGATGAAAACAGTTCTCCATGTACGGCAATGTTTTGATGTTTTCCCGAAAATTGCCCACTTTCCATTATCAATTTCATGGCTCTCCCTAACCCAGTAGCTTTAAATTAGTGAGCATTCGCTTTATCCATCCTTCCTTTTCAATCTGCTACAAACTCGAAATCTCTATGTCAAGTGGTGTTTCCTTGGTGATGTGATGAAGTACTGTAACCTAAAGCTCTCAGTAAGCCTGTGTTCACATCACTGCACATGTTGTGGATGGTGCAGTGTAGCTAGAGGAGGCTTATGAGAGCCGAGGTTGCTGACTGTGGACACTTGGGCATGGAATCAGACGAGGAAGATACAGGTAAATCTCGATTTACACGAGTATTGTGTCCTCGAAGAGGTCGCGTAAATCAAAAACAATGTAAATCAAACAAGAGGTAGGTTTCTATCGAAAAATAAATATTCACTTCATTCAGTGGAGAGAGAGAGAGAGAGAGAGAGAGAGAGAGAGAGAGAGAGAGAGAGAGAGAGAGAGAGAGAGAGAGAGAGAGAGAGAGAGAGAGAGAGAGAGAGAGAGAGAGAGAGAGAGAGAGAGAGAGAGAGAGAGAGAGAGAGAATATCCATATCACCGAGATATCCACTTAGGCACTCAGTCTCAGCCACACTCGTGTGAGGAAGAAATGAGGGACACCATGAGTGACTGGCTAGTATTGGTACCGGTACCGTACCATATAGCTGGTACCGTTAGTACCGGTACTGGTACCGGTACCTGCCCACCCCTATTGTTGAGTAGTGTGGCAGCGTGGGTACTGTATTGTTGTTCAAGTGGCGCGCGTGAAGAACTGAGCTCAGCTGTGTGGCCGCGGCACCGTGTGAGTCCAGTTGCGTGAGACATCTGGTGGCCACTCCATAAAATATCGCGTATAAGTGAAAAAATGTGTGCATTAAACATTTATTTAGATTTTGGACCCCGCGTTATTTAAAAAACGGGTAAACCAAACTCGTGTAAATCAGGAGTTACCTGTACAAAAAACTCTTCCTGCCATTATTAGTCATAGAAACACTGAGAATAGTATTGAAGAGTTGTGTGGCAGCCTAGGAGTCACACTGAGCCATAAATCCCCACACAAACTTCAATATTACGTTGGAAAAAGGCAGACTGGAAAAACCCATCACCCGCCCTTTAGGGGTTAACCTGAGAAAAGCGATCCCAGGGTTGGAGAGAGCCATTGTCAGGCGACTGGTTGACCCAAAAATCGAGTCTCTCACAATTGGAAATACAATACCTCAGCACCTTTGGAATACTGGAGCGCATAGGAGAGTGAAAACCAAAACGTTCTAAACATATTTGTATGGCTGTGGCAGCGGTCAATAAATGGGATTTAGCCAAGCGCTGGCAACCCCTGGGGTGTGTGAGGGAGGACTACGCGCGACGTGAGCGTAAATGACACGTAGCATGTACACATGTCGTATTATTCAAAGGAGTTCATTTTGAACTCCAATGAATAGTGTACCCTCTCAATTTTCGCGTTCGCTTCATTCCAAAGGTATAGCGCTAAACTCGAGGATCCCAAAACTCGAGGTATTGAAAACACTGAGAAAGTGCTTATTTGTTCCGACACGTGGATATTTATTTATTTATTTTTTTACATGTGGCCTATGGCGCCTGTAGACTATCCATCTGGGCCTGATGGTCGGCCCCGAGCCCGTCATGGTACAGGCAACTGTTTATAGTGGCGCCATTATAACTGGCTCATGCTGCCCCCCGTAGCTCACTTTTTTTCCTCCTTTACTCCCTTGTTATCTCAAAATATGTACCTTGGAAAAAGGAAGAAAACAGGAAGAGAGAACAGGTTATTTTAAAGCCACAGATGAACCCTTACGATTGGCTGGGCTTTGAAAACACGCTTGTGATTCACTAGGAGTCCGATGACGTCATTGCCGGCGCTCACCCAATCAGCAGACTCACTGCAGTAAGGCGGTGTCACACTAGCCGTTTTCCGCTAACCATTGTGGCTACTGGCAATGCCCGTACGCCCATCCGGGAGCGAGTTGTCGGTTGTCCGTTAGCTGGTGTCACACTGGGCCTTTTTCTTCCCACCGCATTGGCGCCAGCTTGGGCATCCGCCAACTTTTCCGGGTGTGCGTCACACACATAAGGGGAAATTAGAAGGGTGTGGGGGGGAGGAGCAGAAGGGAGAGTCAGGTCATGTCATGACACACACACACACACACACACACAGAAAGGGAAATGAGAAGGGTGGGGAGAGGGAGGGGCAGAAGGGAATGTCAGGTCATATCCTGACCAAAGCCCTGATCTGACTCTCCTTTCTGCCCCTCCCTCCCCACACCATTCTCATTCCCCTTGTGTATGTGTGTGTGTGTGTGTGTGTGTGACAAGTCAGGACATGACCTGACCCGAGTCAGGTCATGTTTTGACCAAAACCCTGATCTGACTCTCCTTTCTGCCCCATCCTCCCTACATCCTTTTCATATCACCTATGTGTGTGTGTGACAGGTATGGACATGACCTGACCAAAACCCTGACCTGACTCTCCTTTCTTGGCCCTCCCTCCCCACACCCTTCTCCTTTCTCCTTGTTTTCATCCTCTCTATCTCACCTTTCATGAGAGGGGCTCATAACCAGAGTGAAGCTACACACCTCCTCTCGAGTCGGGGGCTCGAATGGTATTGAAGGTGTGCCGAGTTGAACCAAACACGACAGGGAGGAGGCGGTGGGAAGTTCAAACGTGGCTAACGTGTTAATAAGTCTCTCTCCCTCTCTTTGATAAAGTCCCACATCATAAATTACTTTATAAATTAAAGCAAATAGTTATTGACGGTCAAGTAAACCAATGGATCGCGAATTGGTTGAGCAACAGACAACAAAGAGTGGTGATTGACGAATTTAACTCAGAGTGGGCGCCGGTCACTAGTGGTGTCCCTCAGGGCTCGGTTCTTGGCCCAGTGCTCTTCATTATTTACAGCAACGACGTGGATGTTGGACTCAATAATCGCATTAGTAAATTTGCAGACGACACAAAGACTGGTATCTCGGTTCTCACTGACGAAGACAGGCAAAGCCTCCAAGAGGATTTGCACAAAATTTCAGCTTGGTCGGATAGATGGGAGATGCCCTTTAGCGTAGACAAGTGCCAGGTTCTTCAAGTTGGAACAAGAAATAAGAAGTTCGATTACGAAATGGGTGGCGTTAAACTCACAAGCGTTCAATGCGTTTAGGACCTGGGGGTCAAAATAGCATCAAACCTCAAATTCTCACATCAATGCATCGATGCAGCAAATAAAGCGAACAGAATACTGGGCTTCATTAAAAGAAACTTTTTATTAAAGAATAAAGATGTAATACTTCCACTCTGCAATAGTTTAGTCAGACCCCACTTGAAATATGCGGTACAGTTTTGGTCTCCCCACCATGCAAAGGACATTGCTAAATTAGAAGGTGTTCAGCGTCGGGCAACAAAAATTATCCCTTCCTTGCGTAACAAATCCTACGAAGAAAGGCTTTCCACCCTCAACATGTTCTCTCTTGAGAAACGTCGCCTCCGAGGAAAACTGATCGAATATTTTAAAATACTTAATGGTTTCACGAATGTAGACAGAACAAAATTGTTTATGATTGATGACACTTTGCGAACGAGGAACAATAGCATAAAACTCAAATGTAGACAAGTAAATTCAGACTGCACCAAATTTTTCTTCCCCAACGTTGTAGTGCGAGAATGGAATAAGCTCCCACCTTCAGTGGTCCAATGTTACATGATTGAGTCCTTTAAAAACAAGCTCGACCATCACTTCCTTGAACTTAATATTAACTAGAGTAGAAATGCAACATTTTGGAGCCATCTGATTAATGTAGAATCACAGGTTTAAGGACAGACCACCAAATCTGAACCATGGGGTCTGTGTGGTCTGATTTTCTATGTAAATCTCTCTCTCTCTCTCTCTCTCTCTCTCTCTCTCTCTCTCTCTCTCTCTCTTGCCATACCCACAATGTATGGAGGAAAACATCCAGTGTTTTACTACCTTTAAAGGTAGTGTGCATGACGCCGATGGTAAGTAGACGTGACCCGTACATGTCAAAGCAGCGCGAAAGTCAGGGTGATAATGTGCGAAAGTCGGGTTGGTAAGACTTTAGGACTAACCGTGATACTCAAGGATCGCGAAACTCGGATAGTGCGAAATTCGAGAGGGTACTGTAATGACATAAGTTAGTTTGTGTTTTTTCTTTTTAATTTTTTAATTTTTTAATTTTTTTATATTTCTTTATTATTTTTATAAGTTTTATTACAGAGTAACATATAAAAAATGATAATTACAGACAATAATATGTACAGTCATCCCTCAAATAGTACGGGGGTTAGGGACCTAAGACCCTCGTGCTATTCGAAAATCCGTATAAAATTAGTGCCCCCCCCTACAAACACTCCTGGGCACTCCAACTGACTCCGGGTCTCGCCTGGCTCAGCTGTTACCCGCGGGCTGAAGTTGCCAGTTATGCATTTTCTGCTGCCGTCACAGTGCAGTGTCGAGGGGGGCAAAGCCCCCTCATTAGAGGTCAGGTTATTTAAAGTTCGGTTGGAGTAGTTTAAATATGCGTCCCTTAACTATATAATATGGAGGCGTAATGTCGTATTTTAGAGGCGCGGAGTCAATCTCCACAATTACTGTTTCGTATCTTATTTCAGGTATGATTTAGAGAGCAATAGAAACTGTGATAGAGAGTAAGAGAGAGAGTGAGTGTATGACAAGGCTCGCTCGCTGACCCCTGCAACAATAAACTATCAATCAATCAGGGAGCACTGCCAGGACGGCTCCGTTGCCCAGCATGGTAATACTACAGCAGAAAATGCATAACTGGCAACTTTGGCAGGCGAGTAGAAGCTGGGCCATGCAGGACCCAGATTCATGTAGTATGCTCTCCCTATCGCAACTTAACTCATACCAAAACGTAAATTCTCCTAAATCTGAATTATTCTGCAAGGTGAATGCCTTTCTCGAACGCTTTGGGGTGCTTTCAGCAGGTGTTTTAGCTTGTCTCTTGCATCCCATGTTCATGTAATGTGGTAATGGAGAAGCATAGGTTTCAATCTGGCAAAACAGTGTTCCTGATGTTGTGCCCACACATGGACTGAGGGGATGCGCATGGGTGACTGTCTGGTAGAAGTGTTGCCCTTCACGCCATGGCTACTTGGTGCGACAAGCGGGAAATTTATCCTAAAAAAATATTCTATAACAATCCGTATAAAACCGAAACCGTACTATTGGGAGCAGTACTATTTGAGGGATGACTGTACAATAAATCTAAATTTAGAGCATGATGTTGCTGAAGCTGCCTGGGAGGGTAGGGTGAGGGGTCTGCTGCTGGCTGGGGGTGGGGGAGGGTGGGGCGATAGTGGGTAGTACTACTGAGTGTTACCATATATTACATGATCCAGTCCAATTTTCAGCCATCTAGACCTACTGGCATGGTTTCTGTACGCATTAAAAAATCGCGCTCAATTGAGGCTTGTTGGCTATCCTCGGGCAAGCTTCAATTGAGGTCTGTCGCCTTTCTCGGGTTAAACAGCCCTGGTGCTGCCCTCTAATTAGAAAAGCATAACAAAACAGCTGTTTCTGACATTATTTATAATTTGAAACTCAAAATCAAATAAAATGACAGTATTCATTATTCCTACCTGCATATAACAGATACTTAATTATTTCCTATCCATAGGCTATCACAATAATATTATCCATGAAATCAAACAAGCCATGTGACAGCAGGTTCCCAGACCACAATAATGAAGAACTCAGATTTGGGCAGCACAACTACAGATGTAATAGGAAGAAAATTAAACATTACTTATAACCATATCTGTCAATTCAAGGCTGACTTTTTATATCACTGTACTTACCTCTTCATTTTTAAAGTAAGAGTGACCATGAAGGTTACTTCTCACAAGGATGCGCATGGACTGGAAGGAACCACTGGACTGACAGGTGTTTGATCCCAGGGAAAAGAGATGATAGTGGGCATTTTTGCCCGTCCCTTCAGGACAGATATGAGGCTGAAATGGTAAGTTTTTGTTAGCCCAAGATATAGTGTGATATGGGCACCTGATAAAGTATCAATAATACACTACCCTTCCATTTTTTAAAGCTGCTCTTCTTTTCTTTAGGCAGGGTCTTCATGTGCCAATATTCCATCAAAGACAAGTAAAATGGTCTAAGCCAAAAAACACTTTCCACGTTACATTCAGCAAGCCAGTATCCTGATATAGGTCATAGATTATTACAATCTCCTCATCTAAAGAAAGTACTTTTTTATTTTCCTCTTGTCTAGATATTTTAGTAATTGGTGAAATACACCTGAAAGTTGGATATAAGGTGTGTATAAGGGGAATGAAAGGGATATAATGGATAAGAGACAGTACAGGATAAAATGATTTGCAAGAGAAAGAAGAAGTGCAATAGATGAGAAAGGAAGTGCAGAAAGGAAAGTGTAGATAAAAAGATTGGTTCAGGAAAGAAAGGAGAAAGTAGATAAGAAATATGGTATTAATATATCAGAATAACAACAGGAGAACAAAAATCTCTTCTAGAAAGGAGTTCAGAGAAAAATGGGGGTGGGTGGGGAGGTAAAAAGATAGTGATACTTGAAGGACAAAAGGAAAAGATGGGGTGATTGTTGAAAGGAATGAGGATATAAAAGAAATATGGAAGAGGCATTTCAAATTTGTGATAAATGAGATTGTGGAGAGGAGACCAGAAGTGACCAATATGGAAGTAAAAAGTATCTGGAGAACAAAAAAAATCCTTTGAAAAGTTCAAGCAGACAGCATGACTGTAATATCTGTTTGGCAAAAGCAAAGATGGAGGATGTGATTTCATTTAGAAACTTAGGGATAGCTTTCTGTAGGTATGGGAGCATGGAGGGGGAGGTAGGGGAAATAGCAGTGAAAGACAGAAAAGTAATATGTGTGCTGGGGAGAATGGGGGTAAGTAGGGTATGAAAATAACACTACCCTTCCAAGTCTCTCCTATGCCGCTGACATGGAGAGTGCAAAACAGCAATTGCAAACAAAGATGGTGGAAATCAATTATATAAGAGATGCATGTGGTGTGTCAAGATGGAATGGAGAAAACATAAGGGTATGTATGAGTTTTAGTCTGGGTGTAACATAAAGGGAGTGGATTGTTAAGTGCTTGAGATATTGAAAGCTGGGGGTGAAGCAATGATCCATGGGTTGTGTGCAGTGCTGTCTGGTGCCATTCCTCTTGACTAGAAAAGGGGGCTGGTTGTCCCTATCTGAAAAAGGAAAGGAGACCAATAGGACTGCAACAATTATCTCAACTACTGCTGGTGCAGATTATTGATCTGATGATTGGCCTTTACTCTGAGAATGAGTGCTGTGAAGTGTGGGGGAGGCATTTCCACCTACTTCCCTGTTAATTCAGGAGTGAGGCAGAGATGCATCCTTGCTCTGTCACTTTTCAACACTTGGATTTTTTTTTTGTGCTGTCTGTAGTTCCGGTAGGCTTTCTTGATGGGTCTTATGGATGGCCCCAGCCCTTTGGCACAAGCTAATTTTATTTATAGTGGCTGCCATGATGTATGACTCTTGCTTGGACCGTGTTGACCTCCGGTGCTCCTCTTAAATGAAGTCACTGAAGTTAAGGTTGTTTGAAGATCCAGACAGCATGTGGGTAATCTTCCACCATTTGGCAATGAGTTGAAAAATCAGTGTGTTTCGGTGGGGACTCGAACCTAGTCCATGCTAGGTCTTTTATGCTCACCATGCCTGCACGCTAACCACTCAGCCACCACCTCCCACATGGAATGCATGGACTGAGAATTAGGCAAAGTTGCAAGAGCAAAGTCATTGCAGAGCATCTGTTAGCGACATCAAGGTTACTGACCTTAGTTTTGCTGATGATGCTGTACTCCTCGCGGAATCGCTGGAGGTCCTGGTGATGGCTCTCGAAGTGGTGCAAACGGAAGCAAAGCCTCTGGGACTGAAGGTCTCGTGGGCCAAAATCAAGGTCCAGTCATTTGGAGGCTTGCTGGATGACACAGTTCAGTTTCTTCATGCATGTGGTGAGGATGTCGAGGTCAGCAAAAGATTCACATACCTTAGTAGTGTAGAGCATAGCAATGGTGGGTCTCACCAGGAAGTCATGTGACGGATTGGCCTGACACATTGATGTTATGGACTCAATCAATATGAGTATATGGCATTGTCAATATCTATGCAGGCAGACAAAGATTCAAATCTTTAAGTCATTTGTGCTCCCTGTCTTACTGTATGGCTGAGAGACATGGACACTTGAATAGTGATTTGGAGAGGCACGTTGATGCTTTGATACTAATTGCCTTTGCAGGATCATGGGGTATCACTGGAATGACTTCATGTCAAACCAGCGACTACTCCGTGAAATTGAATTGAGGCCTGTTACTAGCTTAGTTCATGAATGCTAACTCCGGCTATATGGGCACGTGGCATGCCTCCGTGATGTCAATCATGCTCACAAGGTTGTTTCTGTATGAGACAACCCTGAGTGGAGGAGACCTAGGGGATGCTCATGTAACTCACAGCTGAGGCAAGTCAGCCGATCCTACTGGGAAGGACTTGGGATGGATGGACAGCTGCTTGTGAGCTTGCTCAGGAGAACTGCCAGGAGTATGGTAGTGAGTGAGTGAAGCAACACACCCTTGGGCATATGCTCCCCACTGGTTAGTTAGTATATCATCTCATCATCTTTCTACTTCTCACTGCTTTCCCTTGCATTTTCTTTCTCGGTGTCTCAAGTGTTTGGCCAATACTAAACAAGCAGCTTACAGTGCCTGCACTCCTTCCTCTCAACCTGATTCATCTCTTGTAATAATAATAAAGTTGAGCCTTAGTAGCATGAGGTGGTGAGGCTTTGAATACTGCACCAAGGCCTTGGGGTTTAGCAGTGACATCTCAAGTAATGGACAGCTTACTCTTTTGATTTTGTGGCGCCCTTGTCATTAAGCCGCAAATTTTGGAAAATCAACTGCTTTGGTGCGAATTGCCATAACTTCCTTATTTCTGGGGCTACAGTAAAGTTTATGGTATCAATCGATGAAGGGCTATATTTTTTAATTAGCGACCAGGCTCGAAAACCGACTTGAAAGAGTAAAAAATCAAATAAATTCGCAAAAAATGACTCGGAAAAAAACTATTTTTGAGTTCCCAACCTTGAAACTCACTCATTTTTTGAGAATTAAAAAAAAATTATTTAACAAATGATTTATCCCTGCCAATGTGCTTTCCAATATGGTGCATAACATTTCCCTACTCCCAGTAGTTTCATCACTAGAGCTCAAAATGTAAACCCTGTCGAGAGCGATTTTGACGAACTCCAGACACTTTGCCATTTTTGTCTAGTGTGGCATTGCTATTGCCTCTAGAAGGCTGTAATTTGGCATGTAGCCCCTCTTGGCAATGTAGTTTGACCAACTTGAAAGACTTTTGATAGCTCAATTCCAAATTTGTCGTCGAGCCGTCACAAAATAGCCTGTTTTTCGGCCCTTTTGCCGCAATTGGGACACGTCCTAGTTTTTTGCTTCTAACTTTTTTATTTATTTAATGCTTTCCAATTTGTTTTTAATTATTAATCTGTATTAAAAGGGCTTTCATTTGCCACCAAGCACTCCTTCCTAGCTTCAGTAGTTTTTGCTCAAGCTCGACCAGAATTTGCGACAAACATTCGCCGAATCTGACTCTTTTCACGCGCAACGATGAAAAACCTTCCTGACGCCACAAAAATTAATATATCTGCATAAAAATTCATATATGAACACTTCAATATGATGACTGACTTGTATTAAAACCACTTTAAGATATCTAAATACAAAAGGTACTATTTTTTATAATCATTTCACTATATAAATCTATAATAAGGGCCTTATTATACATGTTATTTCTTATTTGTTTTTAGTATTCAACCATATTTCTTCTCATTTATGAATAATACATTTAATTTGCTTTCTTTTAACACCAAATATATATATATATATATATATATATATATATATATATATATATATATATATATATATATATATATATATATATATACATACACACACACACACACACACACACACACACATACATATGAAGTGCCGCGTGCAATATTGGGGTAGGCGCCAACCACATGGGTTTGGAGTTACGATCATGTATTACTATTTTGACCCTTCCTCTTTTATCCGAGCAAGTCGTTTACCCCAAATCAACACTGGAAATAGGGTAGAAAGTCTCGGGAAAAACATATCTCGCTCAAACGTATGGTCTGCGCGAGGTAGGGTGGGCATGCTGGCGTGGAGTAATGGTGCAAGTCCCCAGCGGGCTCTGGGAGGAAGTGACACAGTTGCCATGTCTAGCTGATCTAATTAATTTTTCATACAATTTCTAACTTTGTTTGATATTCAATAGCTGACTTAATGTACTTTTGTTTGTTGTACTTTTTATAATTGACTAGTGACAATTTTTAACTAGTTCTTTCTGAGTGAACATGACTAGCTACATTAATTACAACAATTTGCATTATCTTCCGACTTCCGACTGCTCTAAATCCCAGTAAATATATATATATATATATATATATATATATATATATATATATATATATATATATATATATATATATATATATATATATATATATATATATATATATATATATATATATATATATATATATATATATATATATATATATATATATATATATATATATATATATATATATATATATATATATATATATATATATATATATATATATATATATATATATATATATATATATATATATATATATATATATATATATATATATATATATATATATATATATATATATATATATATATATATATATATATATATATATATATATATATATATATATATATATATATATATATATATATATATATATATATATATATATATATATATATATATATATATATATATATATATATATATATATATATATATATATATATATATATATATATATATATATATATATATATATAGTAACTGATTTACACCTAGTATTGCGCTTGGAGAGGTCGTAAATCAAAACAATGTAAATCAAACAAGAGGTAGGTTTCTGTCTAAAATAAAACCGTATTTTTCAGCGTATAGCGCGCAGCTTTTTCACATAAAAAATGCCTGAAAGTTTAGCCCTGCGCCTTGTACGCCGAATGTACAAATTTTTAATGATTTTTTCTTCTTTGGGGTGTTTTTAAGGGTCTGTTTTTTTGTCTTATCCAATAACAACGGCAAACTTTCCTTTATCATTGTATATAATCCTTCATAGTCCGTAGCTGCCTCATAATATGTTACCATAGAATACAGGGTGATCTAATAACTACTATACAAAATTTAAATCGATGTTATCCCGTTTTTCCGTCGGGCGCCATTTGTATGATCTTGATCTTGATGTCACAGGTGGCTTGATTGTATGACTAAGGAGCAGTACAAGCTACATAAAAAATCATTTGGAAAAAAATATCCATGTGTTCATTATTAATTATTGATATTAGTGAGAATAATGGGGTAAATATGATATCAGAAACTGTACATCATGAGTCTTGTACGAGGAGATATTTCGCGCAATACCAGCCAGGCCGCCATTTGCATTGTTTACAAACCACACAACCACACCCATACAACAAACAGCTGCATGGCGTGTGTCACCAGAAACGTGTGAATTGTGTCTTGCCTAGTTCTCTGTCATAACCTACGAGTGATGGTGGGAATAATATGCTTATTCACTTCATTCAATGGAGAGAGAGAGAGAGAGAGAGAGAGAGAGAGAGAGAGAGAGAGAGAGAGAGAGAGAGAGAGAGAGAGAGAGAGAGAGAGAGAGAATATCCATATCACCGAGATATCCACTCAGGCACTCAGTCTCAGCCTCACTCGTGTGAGGAAGAAATGAGGGACACCATGAGTGGCTCGCTAGTATTGGTACCGGTACCGAGCAGTCTGGTACCGGTACTGTACCATATAGCTAGTACCGTTAGTACCGGTAACTGCCCACCCCTATTGTTGAGTAGCGTGGCAGCGTGGGTACTGTATTGTTGTTCAAGTGGCGCGGGAAGAATTGAGCTCTGCTGTGGGGCCGCGGCGCTATGTGAGTCCAGTTGCGTGAGACATCTGGTGCCCACTCCATAAAATATCGCGTATAAGTGGAAAAAACGTGTAAATAATTTTTTTTTTTTTTGGATTTTGGACCCCGCGTTATTTCAAAAACGCGTAAACCAAACTCGCGTAAATCGAGAGTTACCTGTATGTATATATATATATATATATATATATATATATATATATATATATATATATATATATATATATATATGCAGTACCCTCTCGAGTTTCGCGTTATCCGGGTTTCGCGATCCTCGAGTTTAGCGCTTAGTACTAAATTCTTACCATCACGACTTTCGCGCATTACCGCCACGAGTTTCCTGTTGCTTTGACATGTACGGGTCACGTCTACCTACCGTCGGCGTCATGCGTGCTGCCTTAAAATGTGGTGTCCACCCATTGGGGCTATGAACAACCGCAGTTGCCCATATGCCCAACCGGGAGCGAGTTGTTGGTTGTCCTTATGAATGGAAAACAGTTGAGTACGAGCGTGGGTATGTGGGTACCGAACGGCTGCATGTAAACAAACAGACAACGGCAGTGGCAGAGGAGTGAGGAGCAGTGGAAGATGGCCCACTAAGAGACTCATAAAATGGACTGGCAGAGCTGCTTTGCTTACTACTTGATTAGCAAGATAAGAGAACACCCCGTGCTGGGGAACCACAGTCCAAAAACTTTTTTCTCAAGTCTGTGAAAATTGTAGATCTCCCGGTGTTGTTTTCCTTTTCTTCTTTTTCTTCTTCTTTTGACCTGTAATGCATGGCAGCGATGGTGAAAAGTAACAGTGAAAAATAGCAAAAGGGCATAGAAAAGCAAAATCAGGGAAAGAAAAGGACAGAAAAACACCCAAGTTCAGGGTGAAGTGTATAAGTGTGCACTGTTAAGTAACTAAGGGCCGCTTTCACAGTCACTTTGTTTTGATCATTACCAATGGCGGCGATCGGCGCTTAGTATTTCACGTGAAACTGGCCGATGGGGTAGTGGCGGCTGCAGACGAAGCAAGAGATGTTGAGAGTGTGTGGTAAGTGCGGGGCTTGGCTAACAATGCAGCCGCCACTACCTGATCGGCCAGTTTCACTTGGAAATACTAAAGCAGCGATTGCCGCCATTGGTAACGATCAAAACAAACAAAATGACTGTGAAAGCGGCCTTAACCCTTTCCTTGCACACAGTCTTGACACGACTATCCCCTCAGGCGCAGTCGGGGAGCCCAATGGGGAGGTTCTTTTAACCTCTGTATCTCAAAAACTATTCATCACAGCTAAAAACCAAAAACACCACTGGAAAGAGGAGGTCCAGATCTATAGGAGTCGGTTATGTATGCCTCTCTTGCGAATGTACATGCACGTTCAGGGAGTGTTGAATGTTAACACTTACATCGGTGTGTGCGGGATGATCAGCCATATTGAGGGAACTGTGGACATCTCTTTTTCAGACTCTGGCAAGGGAGTATTGCCAACTGCAATATTTACAACTATTTGGTCAATGAATCAGTCAGGTGATAGGTGAAGCTATGCAAAAATGCCGCTATATTGGGCAAGAACATCCACCAGTTACTCATCCGTAGATTTGCTGCGCTGGGCTGATATGATTTTCCACCAAATTTAGTG
Source organism: Eriocheir sinensis (assembly GCF_024679095.1). Lineage (NCBI taxonomy): Eukaryota > Metazoa > Arthropoda > Malacostraca > Decapoda > Varunidae > Eriocheir > Eriocheir sinensis. The sequence continues at coordinate 235,459 of NC_066511.1, read as the reverse complement.
AAGAACCCACTCAATTGGCAATCCTGTGTTGTGAGAATTAGTGTTGGAACACTCTCATATGCGGGAGATTTGAGTGCGGCTGGAGCTCACAGCGAGCGTTTAGCGCCACCAGCAAATACGCCTAATGCCCGCTGCAAGCGTTTAGCAATGAAAGGGTTAAGTGCATGTTGTGATGTATAAAAGTGTGGAGAAGGAGGACCTAAGAAGCAATACAAAGCGTTACAGGTCAAAAGAAGAAGGTCCACTACACTGGCCGGTGTTGCAAGAAATATCTCCCCGATGAAATTAGTCATTCTGCTGTCCACCATGCATGCGCGCTGTGGGAATACACAGCATTAAAAGTATTAATTTGCCTGGTTTTGTTCTAGTCTGTCCGCTTGTGATTTTTGTGAGCGGTGAGGGAAATATGGAAACAGCAAGCAAGCTGAACCTCTCTGTGAGCTATTTTGCGGCGGCGGCAGCGGTTTAATTACGTTCAATAGGCATTGAAAAGTCAATCATGGTATTAGTGATTTCATGATTTTTAACAGAAAGAGTTAGCAGATTATTTCATAACACACAGAAAACTACCAGAAAAATATAGGTTTGTCCAACTGTCCCACGGGTGACCGCAAGCAACCGCCCTTACTTTGGCAGACGACACCACTTGGATAACAAGCGTGTATTCAGAACTGCCAGCCAATTGTAAGGCAGCCGCCTTCAACTGGGGCTTAAAAACGATCTGTTCTTACTTCCCATTTACTGCCTATTAACAAGGTATGTATTTTGAGATAACAAAGGAGTAAAGTCGAAAAAATTGTGATAACAAGGGAGTAAAGTCGAAAAAAGGCATTATTTTCCACGGGTCGGAACCAATAAGCGTTTTTCATGGATTTCAATACCTCGAGTTTCGCGATCCTCGAGTTTAGCGCCATACCTTCGGAATGAAACAAGCGCGAAACTCGAGAGGGTAATATATATATATATATATATATATATATATATATATATATATATATATATATATATATATATATATATATATATATATACAGCTGACTCGATTTACGTGAGTTTGGTTTGCGCGTTTTTGAAATAACGCGGGGTCCAAAATCCAAATAAATGTTTAATTTACACGTTTTTTCACTTATACGCGATATTTTATGGAGTGGCCACCAGATGTCTCATGCAGCTGGACTCACACGGTGCCGCGGCCACACAGCTGAGCTCAGTTCTTCCCGCGCACCACTTGAACAACAATACAGTACCCACGCTGCCACGCTACTCAACAACAACAACACCCTCGCTGCTGTGGAGTGGCCACCAGATGTCTCACGCAACTGGACTCACACGGTGCCGCGGTAACACATCTGAGCTCAGTTCTTCCAGTGCGCCACTTGAACAACAATACAGTACCCACGTTGCCACGCTACTCAACAATAGGGGAAGGCACTGGGCAGGTACCGGTACCAGTACCGGTACTAACGGTACCAGCTATACGGTACGGTACCAGCACTAGACTGCTCGGTACCGGTACCAATACTAGCCAGTCGCTCATGGTGTCCCTCATTTCTTCCTCACATGAGTGAGGCTGAGACTGAGTGCCTAAGTGGATATTTCGGTGATATGGATATTCTCTCTCTCTCTCTCTCTCTCTCTCTCTCTCTCTCTCTCTCTCTCTCTCTCTCTCCACTGAATAAGTGAATATTTATTTTTCAATAGACACCTACCTCTTGTTTGATTTACATTGTTTTTGATTTACGCGACCTCTTCAAGGACACAATACTCGAGTAAATCGAGTTATATATATATATATATATATATATATATATATATATATATATATATATATATATATATATATATATATATATATATATATATATTATATATATTATATTATATTATATATATATATATATATATATATATATATATATATATATATATATATATATATATATATATATATATATATATATATTTATTTTTTTTGGTATCAAAAGAAAGCAAATTAAATGTATTATTCATAAATGGGAAGAAATATGGTTGAATACTAAAAAAAAAAATGTATGATAAGGTGCTTAATATAGGTTGATTTATATAGTGAAATGATTATAAAAAATGTTCATTTTTTTATTTAGATATCTTAGTGGTTTTAATACAAGTTAGTCAACATATTGAAGTGTTCATATATGAATTTCTATGCAGATATATTATTTTTTGTGGCGTCAGGAAGGTTTTTAGTCGCAGCGCGTGAAATGAGTCAGATTTAGCGAATGTTAGTCGCGAATTCTGGTCGAGCTTGAGCAAAAACTACTGAAACTAGGAAGGTGTGCTTGGTTGCAAATAAAAGCTCTTTTAATATAGATTAATAATCAGAAAAAAAATTGGAAAGCATTAAATAAATAAAAAAGTTAGAAGCAAAAAACTAGGATGTGTCCAAATCGTGGCAAAAGGGCCGAGAAACAGGCTATTTTGTGACAGCTCGACGACGAATTTGGAATTGAACTATCAAAAAATCCTTCGAGTTGGTCAAACTACATTGCCAAGAGGGGCTACATGCTAAATTACAGCCTTCTAGAGGCAATAGCAATGCCACACTAGACAAAAACGGCAAAGTGTATGAAGTTCGTCAAAATCGCTCTCGACAGGGTTTACGTTTCTAGCTCTAGCGACGAAATTACTGGGAGTAGGGAAAAGTTATGCACCATATTGGAAAGCACATTGGGAGGGCTTTATTACTTGTTAAATAAGTTTTTTGAAGTTCTCAAAAAATGAGTGGTTTTCAAGGTTGGGAACTCAAAAATGCCCCCCCCCCCAAAGTCATTTTTTGAGAATTTATTTGATTTTTTACCCTTTCGAGTTGTTTTTCGAGCCCGATCGCTAATTAAAAAAAATATAGCCCTTTCATTTTGCCGTTGATTAATACCAAAAACTTTTCCGTAGCCCCAGAAATAAGGGAGCTATGGTGATTCACACCAAAACGGTTGATTTTCCAAAATTCGCAGCTTAATGAGAAGGCTGGGGCAAGTGTCCGTTCCATAGTACAGGTTTCACTGGATTTAGAAAGGTGAACCAGGCATCGAACTGCTCATCCATCACATCATAACTAGCAGAGTAACAAGGGGAGTAAAATGTAATAATAAAGGTGATGAGTACTGGACAGAGTTGGCAGGTGAGGAATTGAATCAGTGAAAAGTGAATGCAGGAATGAGGAAAATTGGAGACTTAAGTGGCCATCCCCTTGGAAGAAGTTTCTGTGGGGGGAAAGTATGACAGAGATTTACACAGATAGATAGATAAAGCCTCTAGTCTTTAGGTACTTTTCTATTAACCTAAAACTTACCTCTTCTGAGTCACCATATCTGCAAATAAACACTTCAAAAATCTATCACACACAGGTTGGAGCAGCATAACATAAGAAAGCAGATGAGTTTGATTCCCAAACCTATAACTGTTATTTGGAGAAAGTAACAGAATAACTAATTTTAATACCTCAGGTACATTACTGATAATATTATAGTGAAAGGCTGAAATGCATGGCAGGAAAGGGAAATAGAAATTTTTTTTTTTTATCTCACATACCTGAAAAACTTTCTTCCAATTTGTGTGCAGTGTGTGTGTCCAGGGCTTCTGTGGATGTCTGTCTGAGGCTGAGGTTATGGCACCATCATTCCCTCTTGTTGTCTCACTTTGAGTTTGCAATGGTTTTAACATTGAGTCTTGCATGGTTAACAAATTATCTAAGAAATTTTCTGAGTTGACATTAGAATCTTTCTGATTTGTATCATTTTGAATGTTCTGTACTGGAGCTTTGTCTAGGGGAGGGGGTTCTACAGAAACTTTCTTGTTGTTAAAAAGATCCCCAACTAATTCTGAAGCACTGGTCTTATGTTCACTTTCAACTGTCTCTCCTGATATTTGAGGGGCATCAATAGATTTCCCTTCATCTACACTAATGTTTAAAAATTCTTCACCATCTTGGTCACTGTCCTTAGAATTATTCAGTGAATCCATTTCTGATTTGGCAGCTTTTGTTGGAGATTTTTTTTTTTCCTTAATTTTCCTTTTGATATCTTCACTACCTATAGATTCATCTCCAAAGACATCACAGTCAGCAGTGTAAGAAAGATCCATGAAGGGACCATCATATTTTGTTACACTTCTTGATGCACCATCAGTATCACATTTGTCTGCCTCTGAGGACTTGAAGATAGAAGGTGTTTCCATTCTGAAAGAAAAAAATATATATACATAAATATAAATAAATTTTGGCATGAGTAAAGTACAGTACCCTCCCGAGTTTCACGCTATCCAAGTTTCACTATCCTCGAGTTTCATGCTTAGTCCTAAATTCTTACCACCCCGACTTTCATGCATTATCGCCCCATGTTTCGTGCTGCTTTGACATGTACAGGCCGCGTCTACCTACCGTCGGCGTCACGTGCGCAGCCTTAACCCTTTCATTGTGCGTGGTGCAGGACGCGACGATCACCCCCAGGCGCACTCGGGCAGCCCAATGATGGGGTCTCTTTTAAACGCTATATTTCAAAAACTATTCATCACAGCTAAAACAACAAAACACCATTGGAAAGAGGAGGCCCAGATCTATAAGACTCGGTTTTGTATGCTGTTATATTATTTCATATGTGCCGTGTAGAGTCGATAACACTTGTTGTACTATTGAGCTTTTCCCTGCAGTATATGCGCGCGGCCATCCTTGGGAGGCAACTGAGAGTGATGCGGGGAAGGGTAGTATAGCCAACTGAAATATTTAAAACTACTTGTTCAAAAAATCAATCAGGTGATTGGTGAAGCTATGCAAAAATGCCGCTATATTGGACGAGAACATCGGCCAGTTACTTGTCCATATATTTTCTGCTCTAGGCTGATATGATTTCCCACCAAATATAGTGGAAAACCCACTGAATTGGCAATGCTGTGGGGTGAGAAATAGTGTTGTAACACTCTTATACGCAGGAAATTTGAGTGCAACTGGAACTCACAGCGAGGATTTAGCACCACCGGCAAGTTACGATAGTCCTCGCTGTGAGGATTTAGCAACGAAAAGGTTAGGAGGTGGTCACACTGGCCGTTTTCCTCCAACCGCTGGGGCTCCAGGCAACCATGGTTGCCCATATGCCCAAATAAGAGCGAGTTGCCGGTTGTGTGTACGAGCAACAGTGTGGCTGCATGTAAACAAACAGACAACAGTGGTGGCTAAAGTGTGAGGAGCAGTGGAAGATGGCCATGAAGAGACTCCTAAAGTGGACTGGCAGAGCTGCTTTGTTTACTATTTAATTGACAAGATAAAACAACACCCCATGCTGTGGAACCACAGTTCAAAAACCTCTTTTCTCGAGTCTGAAAATTGTAGGACTTCCGGTGTTGTGTTCCTGGCTGACCTTCCACCAACTACGTATGCTCAGAAGTGAATGCAAACAAACAAAGACTTGATGATTAACAGAGCTGTTCTCACGCATCCCCCAACAGGATGGTTTAGCTCTCTTCACTCGCCAACTCCCCCATTTCATGAACCTATGATGCCCCCCCCCACCCCCCACCCCAAAAAAAATCTGCCAAAATTACGGGCCTGCATTAAGCACATTGACAGTTTTGTGCTTTGAAAATAGCAAGATGATATTTCACATAAATTTACCCATGAATCACTGCAAGAACAGTATTTATTGGGTCAGGAACACAACATTGGTCTTCACAGCAGTTCTCTGACAAGGTTTTAGTAAACACTCCTGTCCTCCCGTCTTTGAAGCCATGATCGTGCCCACAACTGCTTCTTCCTTCCATTTAATTGCAGTAACAAGTCCATAACTTGGGTAATGGCAGCACAGACCGCGACAGCCAATACTTTAGCAGGTGACGCCAAGTTGATACAGGGCGACTGCTTTGTTTACGTTGTGGATGTGGGCTACCATTGAAAGTGCCAGACACATGTCATCACTTGCATCCAAACGGTTTCTGGCTTTTGTCTTGATGTGTAGGAGCGTTGAAAAACCTATTTCACATAAGTATGTAATTGTAAATGGCACGAGGACCTCCAAAGCTCTCCCTGCTAACTGTGGGAATGTTTTGAGTTGTGCACACCAAAACATATCCAGTTGCATTTTTTCAAACTCCATTCAGATTCTGTCTATGGAATCAAGGTTGAAAAGAAATTTATCCCGTATCCATCTTTGTGCCACAGAAACTTCTCCAAGGTGAAAATACCCTTGGAAGGACTGAATCAGTTCTTGCAAATATTCTTTTACTTCTTTCACGATGGGCAGCTCTTCTTCAGCACTAGCAGCCTGATCAAGAGAAGGGAAGTTAGCAAAATTTCCACTTTCAATACATTTTATCCACATTGGAAGCTCCTTGGTGAGGGAAGATAACTTTTCTCTGGCGGTTATCATATTCATTCCTGTTCCTTACATAGAGACATTCAGTTCATTGAGGTGCATGAATACATCTGCCAGATATGCCAGAGACAAAATGAACTCCCTGTTTTCAAAATGGTCAGCAATTTCACTGCCTTGATTTCTAAGAAACTGCATAATTTCCTCATGAAGTTCAAAGACACGTGTAAGTACCCTGCCACGGGAAAGGTACCTCACTTCTGTGTGGTAAAGAACACTGCATGTGGTCAGGTCCAATTTCTTCACAAAAAGATGCACCCGTCTTCTGATACGGCACGCACAACAACCGATAAAACAGTCTTCAATTTTTCTGGCAATGTCTTTGTAACAAGTGCATGACGATGTAACACATGGTGAGTGACAGTTACATGGGGAACCTCTTCTTTCACGAGGGTAGCAAGGCCTGATTTATTTCCAAGCATGACAGGGGCTCCATCAGTGCAAATTGACCCACACATGTTGAGAGTCATTCCATGTTCCAAGAAAAACTCTTTCACAAGATTGAACACATCGATTGCTTTTGCAGTAGTTTTCAGAGGTTTATAAAATAAGAATTCTTCCACCACTTCTTTCTCCTTCATATACCGAACAAATGCCATCAACTGACTGCAAAAACTAACGTCAGTTGACTCATCCAGCTGAATACTCACTTTGACAGGACTAGCTTTCAGGTCTGTTATCACCTGCTGCAAGATATCTCGACTCATATCATTAATCATTGAATGGATAATGTCATTTGACAGAAGTACCAGTTTAAGCTTCTTTTCAGCTTCTGTCCCTAACACTATTTTTGCCATTTCTAATGCACAAGCTCCTCTGCAATAGTGTGAGCTTCTTTCTTCTTTGCACACAAAAGAGCAACTTCATAAGATGCTTGCAACAAAGGTTTCTCAACTGGCACAAAACCTAGCTTTGACAGGGTACCACTACAATCAAATCAAGAATATATGAAACCATAGCAAAGGTAAGAAAATTGTTTACAGCACTAACTTTAAAAAGTAATTGAGAGAAAAATTTGGAAAATATATGTTTTACTTTCTCATGGTAATTATACAGTACCATTGCACTGGCTATCATGTTTTGTACCCCCAGGTTTAGGGTTTCGTACCCCTTGGGGGTACAGGTACCCCAGGTTAAGAACCACTGCTCTAGACAGATCCCAAAAGTTCATAATGGCCGAAATTCATTTGAGGTCCATAAAAGCAAGGGTTTACTGTATAGTGCTTAATGGATTCCTAGACAGTCTGAAGGCAATGCGACTAACTCAGTAAATTTAATCGGTTTGGGAGTAAACTTGATCTATTCATGGATTTGATTTGTATGCTGAGGGGAAGAAGTTCAGTACACAAACCACACAAGAGGAGGAGGATACATTTTTAAGTTGTTACTTAGAGAGGCTTAAAATGCAAAAAGCAACTTTAGAGAAAAAAAACAAAAAAAAAAAAAAAAAAGAAAAGGATGGATCAGGATCCTGCAACCAAACTCCATTGCACCCATGCAATAATTGCTTTGCACCACAAATTTACACTTAGTAAATGGTTTCTCAGGACCATAGCCCATTTGTAAAGTGAGGTTTGCCTATACAAATAATACATACACTCGGCCCTTGATTCAACGGATTAAAAGGGGGGAAGGGTGGTTCGTTGCTTGAAAATACGGTTTTGACGTTTCTAAAGCCGGTGTCACACCGGACAAATCTACCCAGCCTCCCTTCTAGCTCGGAACAATTTTTTTTTTATGATCCGGGCGGCCAGGCACATGTGCAAGCGGCTGGGCTTGAGCAGCTGACGGGCGGCTGATGATGGTGGTGGTAATGATGGGTGTCGGCGACGTGGCCCCCGCATCGGTGCCGCCCGGGCGGTGCTTTCGTTGGGGCCCGTGTGTGTGTGGCTGTGTTTATTGTGGGCCCGGCCTCCTCAATTTGCTAATTCTTGTTTTCCACATGTTGCGCGGGACTTCTTTCTTTTCTTCCATCTCTTTTTTTCAAAAAGAAGAGATGGAAGAAAGGAAAGGGGTCCTGTGCAACATGTGGAGGATGGGAATTGGCAAATTGAGAAGCCCAAACCCATAACAAACACAGCCACACACGCGCGGGCACCGACGGGGATGCTGCTCGGGTGTCGCTGATGCGGGGGTCTCGCCGCCGACACTCATCATCACCATCACCCGCCCGACAGCTGTTCGGGGCTGGGGCTGTCTGCACGCGTGCGCCTGGGTGGCCAAGCGAAAGATGTCGACGGTTTTCAATTTTCCTCATAAAGGCAGACACACACAATACGATGTGTCCTGTCCTGTGGCCGAAAAGTGGGTGGAGCTAGAGGCCATGAGGCAGTGCATGTGTAATGCCCCAATGAGCTTATTTTCTATCCTTCCTATTTCTCAACACGGCCTCTGCATGTATCGAAATAACACGAGAAATTAATAACCATGAAGTGTGTGACGTGGACCACTACTTGATGAAGTCGGAAAGAGAGGGTACCCCCCCTGGGGGGTGTGGGGATAGGGAGGTCATCTCATCAGGCTGCCGCCGACGGCTTTTTCCCCTGTATGTCAATTATTTTGTTGTGTTGACATGTCCCTTTGAGACATAACTCCACAATGTCCCTTTGAGACATACTCCAACTCCCATTTGGAAACCAACTGCAGGAGAGGAGGGATGATGCCTGCTATACACCACTGTAATGTCCCGACGAGCTTATTTTCTATCCTTCCTATTTCTCAACACGGCCTCTGCGTGTATCAAAATAACACGAGAAATTAATCAAGATCAGGGTATTCGCCGGCTGCCTGGGATTGAACCCGCGACCAGCGTGACGGGAGAGCCACTCCTTACCGAGTCGGCCAAAGAGGTACCCCACTGGCTAAGTGGGTTATGGGAGGCTCGTTCATCAGGCCGTCGCCGCACTACACGTGTGGGTGTAATTTGTGCAGCGTGGCCTTCAGTTTAGGGTTTTGACGTTTCTAAAGCTGGTGTCACACCGGACAAATCTACCCAGCAATGGACAGAATATCCGTTGCTGGGTATTTGTCCGTAGAGATTTTGTGGTCCGTTAAATCTGAAATCCGTTAAATCAAGGGTTGAGTGTACAAAAAATGGATTTTTTCATATTACAAAAAGCTCACCTGAACATTCCTGTCTTTTTAATCACCGTGAATTTTGCCAAAGCAGCTTTCTTGAAATATAATTGTTTCTTCTCTAATGGAGTCCAGATTTTCTTGGGCATTGGCTTATCTATATAAACCACTCTGTGGTTGGTTTCTCTTCCATCTGCATCTGCAAAAGGTATAGATACTTAAAAAAATGCAATAATTACAATATAAATTTGAGTAAATTTGGTAATTGGGTGTGTAAACTCCTGCTGAAATGGGAAAGTAGATTATCTAATTACATATGAGAAAGGGAGGGTGGAAAAATGGAATGCACAAGAAAGTACTGTAATAGGTAAATTTTGGGGCATATGATATAGCTGTGCATCACCTTGGTGCTCATCTCCATTGCATTAGCCATTGAGTTTCTGGTGGTTAAGAACCCATTATCGTGGGACACAGGCCCAGTGACATCTGGGTTACCCAATTTACCATCTCTAGGATTCCCCAACTTGGAAGGGAGAATGAACAACTGGGTGAACTGTGCACAGACTGCCTGGGCCATGATTCAAATCCAGGCCCATGAATTTATTGCTAGACATGCTAACCACTTAGTCTACTTGCCAGACTATAGAGAATAGTGTGAACCAGGAAATGTCGAGGACCCTAACGTTTTGTGTTAGAAATGTACAGTATGAGTCCCCAGCACATAGAAACTGCCGAATGCTATCTTTGATATGCTCAGAAATTAGCACAATTAGCAAAATAAGCATTCACCCTCGCAAACATAGGCCTGGCGCACTGAAATTTCTGTTTCGCTTTATTGTTCCATTTGAATGCTTCGTTTGGGCAAACTATTTGCAAGATGCACTGAAGATCAGACAGGACATGAGCAAATAGTTCTCTTCATTACTTCCTGAGAGGTTTCATGCGCCCATCTCAATTAGGTGGTGACAATGAAATGCAACAAAAAAAAAGTGAAGGTCAATGGGAAGATCATATGTGACCTTGAGGCGCTGCTTGCTCTGCTCCTGGTGGTGGGGAGCAAGAGAGAAATGACGCTCTCTGTCCTCTTTAAGTACGAGCTCGACCCGGTCCCTGCATCCATCATCGATGAGTATGGATGCCTCAGGAAGGGTAACAAGTCTGTGATCGTCCAGCGTCTTGGAATCATTGACCCCCGTCCCCCACCCACCACATGTTGTACTCGTTGATGTATCGCAGCTCATCTACCATGTTGTGTGGCCATTGTCAGGCACTGTGGCTGACCTCGCAGCCAGCATGGGGCACATGCTTAATCACTACATCACCAAAACATTTGTCATCTTTGACCGGTATGAGCAAGTCTCTGCCAAAGACCATAAGAGGCAGAGAAGAGCCAGAGAGAGCTCAATAGAGTACAAACTCTCACCCCTCTACCTACCCGCAACAAAGTGATGAAGAACAAGACAAACAAATGGAGACTGGGTGAGCTCCTGTGCACACACAGCATAGGAGATCACATCAAGAGGGTCAGCAAAGCAGACAGTGTTGTCACTCATGATGAGGCAGACATTTCCCTCATCTCATACATGTTAGATGCAGCCAGTCATGGAGCCACAACTGTCCGCATTCTCAGTGACGACACTGATGTTTTCGTACTCATGGTCTATAGGTGCTGGAAGGTGGGTATCACATGTCACCTGCAGATGGAGAGAGGGGATGGCACTATTCTCAACATCAATTCGACAGCAGAGAATCTCGGTGAGCACTGTCGCTCCATCCTGGCTATGCATGCTCTCTCTGGATGCGACACTACCTCCTATCCTGCCGGGAATGGGAAGGTGTCTGCAATCAAGGCCATGAGAGAAGTACCTGGCAACCTGCTTCACTTCATCGGAGAGTAGGGAGATACTGATTTACAGATTACAGAGGCAGTGAGTAGGTTCTTCCTGGCTCTCTACAACCAAAGGGAGTCGGCATCTCTCAATGTCGCCAGATATGACATCTACCGAAAGCGCAAACCCCTCCCAGCACTGAAGACACGGCCTCCTACAGAGTGCAACGCTTTCCTCCATGGATGGTGTGCCCATCTACAGGTGCTGCTTTGGAAAGCAGCAGACTGCCCTAACCCACCAGCCGTGGACATCACAGAGTTTGGATGGAGCAAGAATAAAGGCGAGGAGGGAGAGGAAGTCATCTTCTTGGTGTGAGTGTGCAAGTGAATTGCAACATGCCCATCTTCAATGCAAGCAGTAGCTGGTATCTGCCAGGTTGCAGCAATGATCAGCTGCACTTTGCTGTTAAACAGGGCTTTAACCCAGGGGCTTGCATTGAAGATGGGCATCTTCAATGCAAGCCCCGTTGCTCGTTTAACAGCAAAGTGCAGCTGCATTGCTGCAGGCCTGGCCTATACCAGCTACTGCTTCTGCAAAGGCTATGATAGTACATGTTGCAATTCACTTGCACACTCACACCAAGAAGAGCAATATGACAACAATGTTGAGTCACGAGAAGAAGACGAAAACGATGAGGATGAGTTTTTTGATGAGACTATGCTTTATAACAGTGCAGAGTATTAGAAGTGCAAGACACTTTTTGTTGATGTACACCTATTTTTCAGCTCTGATAATTTTGGGTATAAATAATAAATTTGTGAATAAATGACTTTTTTTTTCAATGATCTCAAATACATATGTTTTGATAAGTGAGTACATAAAAATAGTGCAGTTTAAAGCAGAGTTGAAATTATTTCAATCATTTAAAATATCTAAGTCATCTGTCCATCCAGTCAATTCAGAATCCTCTAAGACTTCTAAACTGGTTGAAACTTCTTCAAAATTGGCCCACTAGTCGTTGAAATATGGTCACAGGTGATTATACTAATTAAGGCTAATTTTGCAAATTGTGCTAATTGCCCAACATATGAAAGTTAGCATCCGGCAATTTCTAATTGCTGACGACCACTGTTCATTTTAAACTTAAAACTTTGGGGTACTCAACATTTCCGGGTTCACATTGCTGGCAAGCGGACTAACTGCACAACAGAGGTGTGTAATACTGTACCAATATTAGTATTTTAGTTTGTACACACACACACACACACACATATATATATATATATATATATATATATATATATATATATATATATATATATATATATATATATATATATATATATATATATATATATATATATATATATATATATATATATATATATATATATATATATATATATATATATATATATATATATATATATATATATATATATATATATATATATATATATATATATATATATATATATATATATATATATATATATATATATATATATATATATATATATATATATATATATATATATATATATATATATATATATATATATATATATATATATATATATATATATATATATATATATATATATATATATATATATATATATATATATATATATATATATATATATATATATATATATATATATATATATATATATATATATATATATATATCAGTTGATTCCTGCTAACCATTCTCCTTCTACTCCTGTGTGTGTGTGTGTGTGTGTGTGTGTGTGTGTGTGTGTGTGTGTTTACCTAGTTGTATTTATCTAGTTGTGATTTACAGGAACGGAACTATGCTTGTGCTGTCCCGTCTTTCCAACTACGTACTTCTGTCTAATTTGGCCTTAAATGCGCTTACTGACTTAGCCTGTCCCACTTCCCTCTCCAGCCCATTGCAGACCCCCACACATCTCTGCGGGAAGCTGTTCTTCTTGATGAGGTCCTTAGTGGCCCACTACCGATATCTTTAAAATGTCGGTATATTCTGGGTATGTGCCCAATCAATGGAAAGTAGCTAATGTGACACTGATTTAAAAAAAGGGAGACAAGTCAGCAACCTCAAATTATCACCCAATTAGCTTAACATCAGCTGTAGGAAAGATGTTGGAGTCAATTATAGCCGGGAGCATTCGGAACCATCTAGAGAAGCATAATTTAATTCATGATTCACAGCATGGGTTCACAAAGGGTAGATCTTGCCTTACTAACCTGTTGTCTTTCTACACTAAAGTGATCGAGGCGGTTGACTGAGATGAAGACTATGACATATTGTATCTAGATTTCAGTAAAGCGTTCGACAAAGTTCCCCATCACCGGCTATTACTAAAATTACAGGCTCATGGTATAGATGGGAAAGTTTTGAACTGGATCAGGACGTGGCTTAGGGGTAGGAAGCAGAGAGTGCAAATCAATGGTAAAAAATCTGAATGGGGCAGTGTTATGAGTGGAGTCCCACAAGGGTCGGTGCTGGGTCCTCTGCTTTTTGTTATTTACATCAATGACTTGGACACAGGAATTAGTAGTGATGTCAGTAAGTTCGTAGATGATACCAAGATCGGTAGAGTAATCCAATCAGACAGAGATGTAAGCGTTCTCCAGGATGAGCTTGACAGACTACATATGTGATTGGGCGGGGAAGTGGCAGATGGAATTCAATGTCGGGAAGTGTAGCATTCTGAGTGTAGGCCGGAATAACTTCTCACACAATTACTCCTTAAATGACACTCCTCTAAGCAGGTCTGGGTGTGAGAGAGACTTAGGAGTCCTAGTGAGCGCTGACCTCCGTCCTAGGGCTCAATGCATTCGGGCTAAAAATTGGGCAAACAGAGTACTGGGTTTCATCTCAAGGAGCGTAAGCAATAGGAGCGCTGAGGTCATCCTAAAACTTTACTTAGCACTAGTTAGACCTCATCTCGATTATGCAGTTCAGTTCTGGTCCCCCTACTATAGAATGGATATCAAAGTTGCTGATCAAAGTCATTGTGGAGTATCTGTTAGCAACATCAAGGCCACTGATCTTGTGTTTGCTGATGATTCTGTACTTCTTGTGGAATTGCTGGAGGTCCTGGTCATTGCTCTCAAAGTGCTGTATGAGGATGTGAGGCCACTGACTGAAGGTATCCTGGGCCAAAACCAAGGTCCAGTCATTTGGAGGCTTGTTGAATGTCACAGTTCAGTCTGTTCATTCAAATGATGAGGACAATGAGGTCACCAAAAGTTTCACATGCCTTGGCAGCTAAGTGCATAATACTGGTAGGTCGTACCACGAAGCCAATCAATGGATTGTCCTAGCCTATGGTGTGATGGACTCGTTCAACACGACTATATGACGTTGTTGATATCTATAAAGATGGACAAAGATTTGAATCTTCAAGTCACTTGTGCTCCTTGTCTTGCTGCATGGCTGAGACATGGACACTGAATAGACTTGGGTAGGCATGTCAATGCCTTTGGCACCAAGGGCCTTCATGGGGTCATGGGGTATTGGTGGAATGACTTTGTGTTGAACCAGTAATTACTTCATGAAGCTGAATCAAGGGATAATACCAGCTTAGTCAATGAACAGCAACTTTGGCTATTTGGGCACATGGCATGCCTCCCAGATGATGCTGCTGCTCATAGGGTTGTCTCTGTAAGAGACAACCATTAGTGGAGGGGACCAAGGGGATTTCCATGTAACTATTGGCTGGGGCAAGTTAACTGATTCTAGAAGGGGGCTAGAAAGGGAAGGGCCACTGCACAGAGGCCTGGTGCATTAACCATCTGGGGTGGAGCCAGTGGGTGAGTGAAGCGATGCGCCTCCTGTTAATTAGTTCCTAAAGAGTTATAGTTAATGAAACTTAATGAATATAATTGGTTTGGGGGTAGGTTTTATCTTTTCATGGATTTGCCTTGTATGCAGGGTTCAGGGTACAAAGGCAGGTGTCCATATTTGTAAATAAGTGGTTAGGGAGTCTGAAAATACACAGATTTAACAAAAAACAGAAAAAAAAAGTTAGATAGGGAAAAGTCAGGGTCCTGGAATCAACCTACATTTAACCCATGTTATAATACTCTGCACAACAAATTTTCAGTTATAAAACAGTTTCTCAAGAATGTAACCTGGGCTGGCCTGCCCTGTACTAGAGGAGAGCATCAATGATGAGAACTAGAATACCACAGGAAATAGTGCTAATCCAACAGAATTCTCAATTCAGCATAAATAAAATGGAGAATACAATAATAAAATGTGAGAGGTAGAGAACATTTACAATTAAATTATGAAAATTACTAATGAACTACACAGGAGATGCAACAATTAATGGTGCAGTATCTTATTACATGATATGTAATATTAAGATCTTACCTTTTTCTACATATGATTTCACCTCCACAGGAATATCCCATTCTTTATAAAAGTTTGGGCCATGATTGTCAGCAAGAACCTTCATAGCACTGGTTGATATTACAATATTTGCCTGATGATGCCGAGCCAGATATTCTGCATTACGGTCAGCACTCACTGAAAGATACAGTTGTCATTACCCTTTGTAATCATCAATAAAATCTGATGTCTATCAAATGCAGCAGAAATGCCAAATTAACTTTCAAAGGCAAAAAAAGAAGTAGTCCTGAAATATTCTATTACTTCACAAAAAAGAACTGGGGAGTAAAGAAATGAAACTGATGCAGCCCTGTAATTTGGGCAGACTTTTGGGGGGCTAGAGGGCATCATAGGTTCGAAGTGGGGGAGAAGGGTGGTGAGCATGTGTAGTGCGGCGACGGCCTGATGAGTGAGCCTCCCATAACCCATTCAGCGAAAGGGATGCCTCTTTGGCCAACTCGGTAAGGAGTGGCTCTCCCGTCATGCTGGTCGCGGGTTCAATCCCAGGCAGCCGGGGAATACCCTCTCCTTGTTGTGATTAATTTCTCGTGTGTTCTGATACACGCAGAGGACGTGTGGGACCGAGAGAGTAATAGAAAAAGAGAATAGAAAATCTCTTCATTAAACATGTGCAAGTGGGGGAAATCTTTTGAAAAATAAAGACTTTAGGGTCATTTTCAGGCCGACAATGGGGAGGCTATATGGCTGTAGTATTAATCTCCCCCATTTCCGTTCCCTTCCTTTCCCTTTCCCTTGGCTGTGAATTGCAGTTTTAAAAAGCGTCCCTAGGGGGTTGGGACTGATTAACACTACCTCAAGAGAGAGTGGATGGGGTCGAAAAAGTGTTGACTTCGCAGGGTCCGAGGCAGCACATCTTCAGCTTCCCCTTCGTATATTTCATGAATAAATAATGTTCTGTATGTTATTATAGAAGGAAGTATATTGAAAAGTATCAGAATATTTTTATGACTGATATTGCATCACACACTTTGCTCAAGTTAATATATTTCTTTTAGTTTGTAAAGGCTCTGATGTTTCCATTTGATTGTAAACATACAGATTCCTGAAAATTCCTTTATAACTGTCCCCAAGAATGGCAAAAGACGGCAGATTGATGACTAAATGTGGCATTATTATGGCAATACTTAACATATATCATAAAAAAGGGCATTTCTTGGTGGCCACCTTGATTTAAGACAAAAATGCCATAAATGACACGACCTGGCAACCCTTATGTGGCTGCCTAGGTGTGTGTGACCAGTCATGGATACCAACCTGTCTCATAAATTAACTTACCCGCATTACTTGTTATTTACCTGTAGATCTACTACTCTATTGTTTTGTTTTATGATATATAATGTATATGAATACAATGGTGTTGAAAAATGCATTATTTATTTCGTTTTCTGTAATTATTGGTTTGAAAGTGCTGCCAACATCATTATGACATGCAGATTGGTCTTGTCTGGCTCGTATATTTGTCGCGGGGACGAGAAGGGGATGGGGCGGCTTCTACATACCCAAGACCCGTGTATGGGGATGGGGAAGGAAAGGGAATGGGGAGGACTAATACTACAGCCAATAGTCGCCCTAGCCCCCCAGAAATTAAGGCCCTGTAATGTAACCAGGTAAATAATTAGAATTCATGGTGGATGAAAAGATTTTGGGAGGACTTGGGACAGTGTTTAGTACGTATATATACGCAAGCTCTTTTGAGGGCTTATACACCTTTTAATTTTGTTTGTGTATGTAATATTGTTCATTGACAGTAAAGAGGAATAATTTGACAAGTCTTCGTATATTTAAATGGATGTTAAAGGGCCTTTCTGTACATTTGTCTGCATTCCAACAAAAATCATTATACAAGAAGGTAAGTTACTTTCTTCTAGGTAATTACTCCTTGATTCTATAATCAGTAAGGCATGTGGAATTGTAAATCATGGTTCAGAGTAATCAGAAATGAAAACTTATCGTCGGAAGCTTCATAGTGTTATGTTGAACTTTGAGAATTACGGTTGTAGTACACACGGCCTTGAAGCGAGTGGTGTTGCCTGATGCGCATCCAACCATTTTCTTGTACCTACAATTCCTGTTTACTTTTTTGTGATGTAAAGAAGTATTTACTCAGTACTCACGCTTTAGGGTTGTGAGAAGTGTTATAATGGAAAGAATATAGGCTCTAAAAAAATTTAAGATAAATTTCCCTTTCCTGGTATGACATCGTTAGCTCTGAGACAGAGAAAAATAAGAGGACAAACACTCAAGGGTTCCATTTCTCACATATAAATGATATATATATATATATAGATAGATAGATAGATAGATAGATAGATAGATATAGATATAGATATATAGATAGATAGATAGATAGATATAAAGATATATAAATATATTTTTTCTTTTTACATTTTAAGGAGCAAATAAAATAAAAAAACGAAAAAAGTGCAACCTGGCATGACAAAAGTTGACACTGTACGGGTTAAAAATCTTTGGAAGTGAAAGAAGAATTCTTTTGTTAGGAGATATGAATGCAAAAGTTGGAAACAGGGAGATTGGTGGTGTGTTTGGGAAATGGGGTGTGGATGGAGTGAATGAAAATGGACAATACCTTGTGGATGTTTGTGCTGAGAGGGGTCTGTTCTTGGCAAACACCTTCTTCCAGCACAAACTAATTCACAGGTATACATGGGCAAGGGGTGACATGAGGAGTGTAATAAATTATATAGCTGTGGAAACAAGGTTGTGGCAGGATGTAGTGGATGCAAAGGTTGTGAGAGGAATGTATGTGGATCTGATCACTTCACGGTAGTAGCCAAAATTAGGATGAAGGCGAAATGGGAATTTAGAGGGAATGGGAAGAAGGAAAAGGGTAGGAAGGAACTAGCAAGTGAGAAATTGCATGACAGTGGCCACAGGGAGATGTATAGGAGGAAAGTGGAGGAAATACTTGGAAGAGCAAGAGTACAGATAGAACACAGTGAAGGAGTGAAGGAGGTTTATGAGGTGTTTATTAAGAGTTCAGTGGTCAGGGCAATTGAGGAAGTAGGTCGTGTGGAAAAGGAAAGAAAGGGAGTGCGTGGTGGACGGATGAGATAAAAGAGGCAGTTGAGGAGAAAAGAAGGAACTAGAAGAAAATGTTACAGAGAAATGTGATGGAGGAGGTGAGAGGGAGATGGGTGAGAAAGTACAGGGAGAGTAAGATGTTGGTAAAGAGATTGGTTAGGGAAAGTCAAGAGAGGATTGAAAGTAAAGAGAGGATGAGGATTTTGGTAGAAAAATTTCAGCAAAATACCAGAAGAACAAAAAGCTTTTCTGGGAAGAAGTTAAAAGAGAAATGAGGGAGAAAAGAATGACATTTGTAGCATGAAGAGGAAAGATGGGGTGCTTGTGATAGGGAATGAGGAGATAAGGGAGGTGTGGAAGCAGCACTTTGAAACTGTAATGAATGAGAGTGTGAGAGGGAGAGCAGAAGTGACGTGTAGGAATAATGATCAATGTAGGGCGGCCAGATCCACAGGGGAGGGTGGAGAGAGATGAGACAGAGGAGGCAATGAAGAAGTTGAAAGTAGGAAAGGCCCCTGGAGCTGATGGCATAACAGCAGAAATGTTGAAGTATGGAGATGTAGTGGAATGGATATTATGGATATGTAACCTAGCATGGGAACAGAGTGAGGTGCCAGAGGACTGGAGAAAGGCTATTGCTTTGCCGCTGTACAAAGGGAAAGGGAGTAGAGGTGATTGTAATAGTTACAGGGGAATAAGTCTACTCAGTGTGGCAGGAAAAGTGTATGGAAGAGTTTTAAATGAGAGGATGAGTAAAATCACTGAGAAGAGTGTAGGCGATGAACACGGGGGTTTTAGGAAAAGGAGGGGTTGTGTAGACCAAATATTTGCACTCAAAATGTTAGTTGAAAAATACATAGAAAAGGATAGGAAGCTGTTTGCTGCTTTCATGGACCAGGAGAAGGCATATGACAGGGTTAACAGGAAGGGGCTGTAGGATGTTCTAAGGATATTTGTTGTGGGTGGGCGTTTGCTGGAGGGAATCCGGTCCTTCTATAAGGATGTGAGTGCTTCTGTACGCATGAAAGGCGAGTTGAGTGAGAGTTTTGGTGTTGGTGTGGGTGTGAGACGGGGTGTGTGTGATGTCACCATGGCTTTTTAATGTGTACATGGATGGTTGTATGAGAGAAATGAAAGCCAATGTGGGGGAGCTTGGTCCAAGGCTGAAAGTGAGAGGTGCAGAGGAGTCATTGGTTGCAGCCCTATTTGCAGATGATAC
Source organism: Eriocheir sinensis (assembly GCF_024679095.1). Classification (NCBI taxonomy): domain Eukaryota; kingdom Metazoa; phylum Arthropoda; class Malacostraca; order Decapoda; family Varunidae; genus Eriocheir; species Eriocheir sinensis. The sequence continues at coordinate 215,491 of NC_066511.1, read as the reverse complement.
AGTGTTGTTGGCAGAGAATGAGGGGATGCTGCAGAGGATAGTGGATGAGTTTGACAGGGTGTGTAAGAGGAGAAAGCTGAGAATGAATGCAAGAAAGAGTAAGGTTATGGTATTTGAGAGGCCGTCCGTGAAAACAGGTCATTGATTTTGCAAAGCTGGACAGAGTTACAGCTCAGAGGGTACAACGAAGTGTAGGATAAGGTTAGAGGAGGAGAGAATGAAGGAGGTGACTGAGTTTAAATATTTAGGGACTTTTATGCAAGCAAGGCAGTATAGAAGGTGAGGTGAGGGAAAGGGCAGTGAAGGGCAGACAGGTGGTGGGTGCACTGGAGAGTTATAGAAGGAAGAAGTGTGAGCATGAAGGTACAGAGGGGAATAAGGAATAGTATTATCCTGCCAACTCTGTCATGTGCATCAGAGACGTGGACATGGAACGCAGCACACCAATCGAGAATACGTGCAGTGGAAATGAGTTACATAATAGGTGCATGTGGTGTGTCAGGATGGGATGGAGAAAGTCATGATAGCATGTATGAGTGGTTTGGTATGGGTGTGATAGCGAAAGGAGTGGAGTGTGGAGTGGGTGAAGCATGGTGCATTGAGATGGTTTGGACACGTGATGAGAACGGGGATGAATGAATTCGTGAAGGGGGTGTCAGGGGAAGACCACTTGTAAAGTGGATCAATAGGGTGAGTGAGTACTGGAGCGAGAGAGTTGGAAGTAGCAGGATTGAATGTGCTGAGAGGGAGTGCCAGAACAGGGAGAGATGGAGACACTTCTGCCGCGGCCAACCCCTGGAGGGAAGTTCCCATGAGGAAGCAGGGCGTCGGAGATATAGATAAATAGATAGATGTTGGGGTTTACAATCAGGAATGGGCAACTTTCAATAACTGACCCATTGCCAGTATCAACACTCAGGGCTGTGTGGGGTCTCATAACTAAAGTGAATTCCTTACACCTCTGCAAGATGTGAGGCAAGAGAGTGTCACATGATACTGAAAATAGATATGCAGCTAAAAATTACACCTTAAATTGATGTGCTTTACTCTTAAAAGGAGGCAGCGGTTGTTACTTAGGAGGTGACATTTATTCTTTTCAGATTCTCATAAATTTGGGTAAGTACACATCTTTCTATTTTAAGGATAAGATCCCCAAGTTTCATTGAGATACGATTAATATTTAGTGACAAGAAAAATATAATGAATGCCAAAAGTGTCAATAAATGTCTGGAGACAACAGATACAAATAGCTTTTTTTTTATCATGGCAGATTTTAGTTATGACATTTCAAATACAAAAAATAAGATAAGAAATTTTGGTGCCATTTTTTCTTTCTTTTTGTTAGAAAAAAATCTACTGGTCTCTGGTTTTAGCTTTTTAAAAACATCTCAATGAAAATTTTTCCCTTTCTTTCTTCTTTCCAATGATACCTTTATATCAACAGTCAATTAAAAAACAACAGAGATATTTCACTCCAAATGTCAATAACTTAAGTTTTGAGATATGAGCAGTTTCATGTTGGAGTGTCTATCATGATGTTTTTAGGCTTAATAAAGCATAATTTTACACATTTTGGGGTAAGAATGACAAACGAAGGCAAACAAGTGTATATTACATATATAATATTCAGGCCTGTGTGGCACCTGGTCCCCTCTTATGGGGCTGGCGAGGAAGCAGTATCTGATGGTTGTGCACATGGTTGGGTCTCTTTATCATGGCTCTCCATTTTACTCTTGTTTATTATCTTCATTCTTTCTCTCTGCCTCATCTTCAACTTCGATTGAAGAGAGAGAAAGACGTTCAGCAGCTGAACAAAGTGTCCACGCTCCATCCTCTCAAAGCGTTTGCGGAGACACTGAGTGTTTCACTCACCACCCAGAGCTGCTCAACAACAAGCTAGACGAAGTCATCACCACCATCAAATCCACCAGCGCTGACGTTGTGGCCATCACAGAGGCGTGGCAGATAGTACCCGAGCTCTTTAACATCACTGATTTCCAGCTCTTCCATCGTCTGAGAAGAGGTAAACGAGGCGGTGGGTTAGCGCTCATTGCCACACCCACCTCAACCCCTGCCTACTCCCTGTTGAGACACCTGAGGGTGGAAACCCTCTGGGTCAGGCTCACCCCTCCCACCCCGACTCGCTCCTCGGTACTAATCTGTCTGGTCTACTACCTCCCCGCGCCGCCTCCGCCACCTTGCTGATCAACCACATCATCGAAGAAATGGACCAGCAGCGCACTCTTCCCTCTGCAAAAGTAGTTGTTTGCGGTGACTTCAATCAACTCCACACCAGTGATATTGAGGACCAGCTACATCTCACACAAGTAGTAAATTTCCCCACACACGGCACAAACACACTGGATTTAATCCTCACTGACCTCACCTCCCACTACCTTCCCCTAAGCCCTCCCTCCCATGGGACGCAGCACACCTGTCAGTTCTTTGGACACCTGCACCTACCACACCCAACAAAACCCCTGCCAGCCACCAAGACCTACAGGCCTGTTACGGACTCAGCCATCCGCGCGTTCGGCCAATGGATAACACGCCACCGCTGGGTTGAAGTCCTTACAGTGGATGACGTGCACCCAAACTGGAGCAACTACACCAGCACAATTACCGCAGCTTACCACCACTTCTTCCCGCTAAAATCAAGACGAGTGCACCCTTCAGACACCCCGTGGATTACACCCAGAATAAAACGTCTCATTGAACAGAGAAATGACGCCTTCCACACCAACCCTACACTCTACAAGCCCCTCCGCAACAAAGTTATCCGGGAAATCAAACGAGCCAAGGCCACATACTACCCCCAAAAGATCCACAGCCTTAAGCAAGCTCACAGTGTGAAATGGTTCTCAAAATTAAGGCCTTGTGGCCTCAACAACAGCGCCCCTCCATCCCGGGCGTATCTCACCTCCCGCCACCTGAAGCAGCCGAGGCCATCAATCTCCACTTCGGCCATCTGTCAGTCCTCCCAGCCTGGACCTGACCTCACTCCCAGCTTACCTGCCTGCCCCATCACCACTCCCACGGTTGAGGCCTATGAGGTCGCCAGGTCACTAAGCCAACTTAAAACAAAGCGGTCCACCACGCCCACTGATCTCCCCATCAAACTGTACCAGGAGTTTGCCCCCGAGCTGGCCACCCCCCTCGCCTCTATTTTTAACGCTTCCTTCCGTCAAAGTCAGTGTCCTGCTGACTGGAAAACAGCATATGTCACTCCGATTCCCAAGACCACCACCCCTCAATCACTGAGTGACTTGAGGCCTATTTCTATCACCCCCATTCCCAGCCTCCTGTGTGAAGCCTTCATTTTCAAGTGGACTTACACTCATCTTGCTCCCCTCATAGACCCACAACAGTACGGCAATATCAAGTCAACCTCCACCACACACTGCCTAATTAATCTCCTGGACTTTGCCTACAGAAATCTTGAAAAACGCAAAACATCAGTTTCTCTCGCTTTTATTGATTTCCGAAAGGCTTTTGACCTAGTTCACCACACCACAGTCATCAACAAAGCAATAAACCTAGGGCTTCACCCTAACCTGGTCTCCTGGCTGGCTGATTTCCTGCACCAGCGTAAACAGGTGGTGAGATTTCAGGGAGTGGCCTCCCCTCCTCTACACCTTACTTGCGGGGTACCTCAGGGGTCCAAAATGGGCCCTTTGTGCTTCCTTATCCTAATTAATGACGCCCTGACCCACACACCCCACCGCTGGAAGTACGTGGACGACACCACAGTGGGAGTAACAGTTGACAACAGCAACCCAGATTATTCCCACCCCCAGGAAACACTACACAACCTACACACATGGACAACACAAAACATGGTCACCATCAACGACACCAAAACTACACTCCTACACATCAACACCTCCTCTGCCCCTGTTGCCCCCCCTGTGGTGTCCATCAACGACACTCCCCTCCGGGTAGTTACATCAGCAAAACTACTTGGAGTCACCCTGGACAACAAACTCACATGGAAGGAGCACGTCTCCCAGCTCACCAGATCTGCCACCTACAAACTGTACCTGCTGAGGAGACTCAAAACGCTGGGGGCCCCTGAGTGTGCGCTGGCGAGCGTGTACTCCTCGTTCATCCTCCCCAAACTGACATACGCGTCCCCAGCGTGGTCTTCCTCCATCAACATCACGCAACGCCGCCAACTTGAACGCGTCCAGAAGCGAGCCTGCAAAATCATCCTGGGCCCTCACTACACCAGCTATCAGGACGCCCTCGACTCCCTCCATCTCACCAGCCTACAACACCGTCACGAGACCCTACTACACCGGTTCGCAACCAAGCTTCTCAACCAGCCCAGACACAGACACATCCTCCCACCCGCAGTGAACCGCCCTCAGCACTCAGTGCGACACCACAACATTATTGCCCCGATACGGGCACGGACTGACCGCTATAAGAACAGCGCAGTGCCCGTGATGGTCAAATATATCAACAATGCACATTAAGAGCAGCACAATTTGTATGTTTTGTAAATATTTTTCATTAGGACTTATTGTTGTTGTTATTATGATTGTTATTATGATTATTATTATTATTATTATGATTACTATTATTATTATCATTATTATTATCGTGATTATTATGATTATTATTATTATTATCTTTACTATGATTATTGCTATTATTGTTATTTCTATTTTCCTTTTTATTTTCGATCATACTACTTTGTTCATTTGTCTCATTCATTTCATTTCATCTTCCATTGATGTATATTTTCAGCTCTAGGGCTGCCTGGTACTTCATGAAATAAACCGTTTATTATTATTTATTATTATTATTATTAAAAATATTGACATATGGTGGTCCATATTATAAAATACAGTAAAAACTCAAAGATCCGGCCATCAAACATCTGGATTTTGTGAAGACCCGTACCCTTTCCTGGCATTGGTTTCCACTTTGTTTTTTTAACATACCAATTCAATTAAGGTGTAGCCCGGCGGGCCCAAGTGATTAAGGTACGGCCTGGCCACGCGCTCAGGTGAACAAGCACGGGAAGCAGCGATATAGGTGCAGCCCGGCCACGCACCCGGGTTAACAAGCGTGGGGAGCACACTTGTGACCGAGCAGCGACCAAGATAGGTTGTGTCAAGTGTCTACCTTGTCCCGACTCTTGAGCCATGACTCTGAAGCGTAAACATTCAGTGCTCAGTATTAGTGAAAAGCTTGAACTGCTTGAAAAATTGGAAAAATGTGCACCAGTGTCTTGGTTAAGTGAGGAATACAGTGTTGCACAGCAAACAATTAGCGGTGTCAAGAGAAACAAGGCCAAGATTTGTGCTTTTGCTGCCAAGGTCAGTGCAAATGGAAGTGCAAGTGAGAGTCCAACAATAAAGCGGAAGATTGTGACGAATGGACATCATGTAAGGTTAGAGGAGGCAGTTATAAAGCGGTACAGTACTGTCTCCAAGTTTGAGATAAATAGGTCGACGTTGCAGGTCGCAAACGTTGAAATCGCAAACTTTGAACTATTATCCTTATGGGGAAAATCGAAAACCGTCAACATCTCATCTGAAATGCCGGGCCGAAAGCCGGTGATAGAGAGAGCCGGAACCCCCACCCCCACGCAGCCTAGCGCGTTCCATGGAAGAGCCGGAGACACGCCGGTCCAAGCTCTCGGCGCAAGTGACGAGAGGGCTCGACCACCACCGTGAAATGCGAGCCGCAGCACACCGGGCTGTTGGCCCCACACCGCATGAGTGTGTCCCGCCTGCGACCGGCGCTGCGTGAACCCTGCGGTGGATCCCTGCCGCTACCCCACCGCGCCGGCTTTAGCGCGGACGGCGGAGGGGGACCGGGAGCGAACGGAGAGCACCACACCAGGGCTTTGGGGGCCCAAATGACATGGGGTTAGAAGTGTGGGTGGGACCAAGGATGAGAGACATATAAAGGATAGCTCACTAAGCATTTGTTTTTCCCACAATGCAATGCACTCGTGATGTCACATGTAAACAGAGACGTCACTGGAGACCCATACGTGTGGCCGCGACACCACTGGATTGAAGTTTCAGAGAACACCACACTTTATAATATGATGTGTAAATCCTTGAATAAAACCAAGATTCAAATGAGACTTGCTGGCAAGGGTCTCCAGCACGCGTCACCGCCATGACGTCATGGCTGAGTTGATGACGTTTCACTGAACTATCCTTAGTTGTGTAGGACCGCGGGGGTGAGGTGAACAATGGCAGAGGGTGGCAGAATACAGTGTTGTGGTGGTGACGCTGCAGTGCGCCCTGACGTCACAAACCCCTCTGCCCCATTAACTAGAGCGGAAACCACCACTTTCTCACGCGCACCACCCGCAAAGTACGGGTCATATCGCAATTTCAGTTTTCAATAAAAATTAAATTTTTTGGGTCCCTATCGCAAACTTGGTGAATTGCAAACTTGATACTCGCAATCCTGTAGACAGTACTGTATCACCAACAAATGTCCAGTGGTGTTGTTGTGGGGGTATTGAGCTGAAGATGGCAGCCAAACGCCTTGCATATCAGATGAACGTGACTGGGTTTAAGGCTTCAGATGGGTGGTTGTATTGCTTCAGGCAGCTAGTGCACCAGTTGAAGCAATTGAGCCATTCCGGAAATTGCTGAGTAAAATTTATTGATGACGAACGATTACTCCTCAGTCAAGTTTATAAAATGGATGAAACTGGACTGTGTTGGCGTTCGTTACCAGAAAACACACAGGCTTCTATTACTGTGTCACACGGAAAGGGATGAAAGATCAACAAAGCAAAAATTTCAGTGTTGTGGTGAAGTGTATAAGTGAGCATAAGGAAGTAACTAAGTGTGAGCAGTGAAGTACAAAGTGCAGAGAAGCACCAAGGAGAGGACTTAAGAAGCGATACAAAGCAGAACAGGTCAAAAGAAGAGGAAGTTATAAGCGTAAAGTAAACAATGGCGCGACATCGAGGAACCAACCCAGAAAACACTGATGAGGAGAGGTAGAATTATTATGCCATTGTTCTTTACTACAAGTTCATTATTACTGCACCTTACTGACGGGCTTCATCACTGTCGAGTGTTGCTATTTACTCTGATAACAAATGTACTGAGGTCATCGATGAACTAACATAGATAATGCCTCGTGGCTCGATCATCCACTAGTAAGTACCTGACAGAGTAACAAAGCAAACTGCTGCCCACGTGACGAAGGCAACGAAGGCAGTAAGGACCCCAGAAGCCATGGAGGTGGCTGTGGGACAAAGAATATCACAGCCAGCGCCCTGCAGCCATAAGGAGGGGAGCACGATAATTTTTAATGATAATATAATTTTAGTAAAATTCGGATCTTTCAAAGATATGGATAGGGCTTTACCCCCAATTAGACCAGATCTTTGAGCTTGTACTGTACTAACAGAAAAAAAAAAAAAAAAAGTTCAAAATCCTTCAGTTATGAGCAACAACAAAACACGTGGTGTGGCGTTTCTTTCTTTTTTATATTTGTCTTTGTTATTCTTATTTGATCTTTTCTTTAAATTCCTCCATGCCCTATTTCTGTTTTGTTTTGCAGTTTCACACCTCCATCCAAACCATGTTTTCTCTCCTTTAGTTTTTACTATATATCTCTATTCCTCTGTTGTAAATATTCATAAAAAGGTTATATTTCTTTTGAATGTTAGTACTCCTCTTCATATCACTCCAGTCTGCCCCAGCGAAGAAAGTCTTGTCCAATGTAATCTGTCTTTGCGTAGTTTTTCCTTTTTTCCATATATGCCTCATCCCGATATTCATATCCTTCCTTAGTTTTCATCTCCAATAGTTCATGGTCGCTCTTTCTCAGGGGGCGCTCATGACTGAGTTCTTCATCTAACTCAACATTTTTTGTGAAAATTAGGTGTAGTCTCGATGGTTGGTCATCCCCTCTCAGCCTTGTTTCTCCTTTAACCCACTGCGTCAGCAGGTTATCTGTTGCCAGCTTCAATAGTTTACTTAACCAGGTATTTTCTCCACCCTCCATTGCAAAGTCTTCCCAATTCACCTCTTTGCAATTGAAATCTCCTGTTAATATTACCTTTCTACTATTTTTTATTTCATCTGTCAGTGCCCGTACTGTTTCTTCCAGCATAGCACTGTATCTTACTTCATTCCACCTTTTGGTTTCAAGGGGGACATAGCTGTTATTATGTTAGTCTTCTCTCCACTGTTTACCAGTATCTGCACAGCCATCACCTCCACACTGTCCTGTCCATATCTCACTTCCGTCACTTTCAAGTTGTGTTTCGTCATTATCATCACTCCTCCTCCCATTCCTTCTTTCCTATCTTTCCTCCAAATGTTGTACTTGCTTTTTCCGTCCAGCACGAGTTCCAATTCCTTTCCAAATTTTGTTTCAACTATACACATAATGTCTGGACCACCTTCCCTTAAATAATCAATTAGTTCAATTTTCTTTGATACAAGACCATCTATGTTAATGTACGCAATATTTAAACCTTTTCTCCCTTTCTTTTGCCTCCTATCAACACCATTACTCCCTCTCTTAGCCTCTTATCCATAAGGATAAGTGTGTGTGTGTGTGTGTGTGTGTGTGTGTGTGTTCATATAATCTAGTGAGGAAGGAGAAAGGGAGGAAGAAAGTGATAGAGTGAGAAATAAGGCTAAAGATAAGAGGGTGTGAGAAAGGAGGAAACAAGGGAAATAACTGGAGAAAATGGGATGGGAAAAGAAGAGAGGTAGGGAGGGTCAGGTAAAGGTGAGGAAAAAGGGAGAGAGAAAAGATGCGTGGGAGGGAAAGAGATTAAAAGAGGAAAAACTGGGAGGGAGGGTAAAGGAAAAGAGGAAAGAAATGAAAAGGAAGGAGAAAAATATGGGGACGGAGAGGGAGAAGAAAGAAAGGAAGTGGGGGAAGAGTGAACCAGGGAAAGACTAACGGTGCAATAGGCCGCGACGGAAAAATAAAAAAATAGGTAGGTGACGTAGGTGCTTATTTAGGTGTGTTCCGACTTACGTTGATTTATATTGTTTTCTTTTTTTAGGCTAGAAAATGCTTATTTTACCGCAAAAATATTTGAAATAATGAATATATAAAAATACCTATAAACCGCAAAATCCCGTGATATAGCAAAAAATCCGTGATACGACACAATTTAAAAATCCGCAATACAGTGAAACCACGATAAGTGAACCGCGATATGGCGAGGGATTACTGTACCTACCGTATTTTGCAGCGTATAATGTACACCTTTTTCATTTAAAAAATGCCAGAAAGTTACCCCTGCGCGGTATACGCCGAAGGTACAATTTTTTTTCTGCTGCCTTTTGCCGCCGTAATTTTGAAGTTTGCATAGGGTTTTATGAGTCAGCGTGACTACTAGGCTGCCACACAACTTCTCCGTGTCATTCTCATATGAGTGTAGCTCACTTCCTTTATATCACAACCAGGTAAATACAGGGAAGGGGAAAGGGAGGAGGAGAGAGACAGAGTGAGTGATAAAAAAATACAAACAGAGGATGTAAGAAGGGAGAACAAGGAAAAGGAGTGGAGGAAACAGGGAGAGATAGAGAGGATGAAAACAAGAAAAAAAGAGAATGGTGTGGCGAAGGAGGGGCAATAGGGAGAGTCAGGTCAGGGCTTCGGTCAGGACATAACCTGACTCTCCCTTCTGCCCCTCCCTCCCCACACCCTTCTCATTTCCCCTTCTGTGTGTGTGTGTGTGTGTGTGTATTTACCTGGTTGTAGTTTTACAGGGCCTGGGCTTTATGCTCGTGTGGTCCCATCTCCGTTTCTGCATTTATCCAACTTTTCCTTAAAGCTTTCCACACTCTTCGCCTATACTACATCCTCACTTAGTCTGTTCCAAACCTCTATATTTCTTTGCGGGAAGCTATATTTCTTTATCTCTCTCAAGCATCTTCCCTTCCTCAATGTTTTTACTATGTCCTCTTATGTTCCTGGTGGTAATTCCTTCTTTTAGTAGTAATTCCTCGTTATTTACTTTTTCCATTTTGCTCAATAATTTATATATTTGTATTAGGTCTCCCCTTTCTCTTCTTTGCTCTAGTGTTGGTAAGTCCATTTCCTTTAGTCTTTCCTCATATGTCAATCCCTCCAGCTCTGGAACCATTTTTGTTGCCATCCTTTGTATTCTTTCTAGTTTCTTTATGTGTTTCTTCTTATGGGGAGACCACACTGCCTCTGCATATTCCAACTTTGGTTTGATCATCGTGGTAATTAATTTTTTCATCATATCCTTATCCATGTAGTGGAATGCTATTCCTATATTTTTCACCATGTTATACGTATCACCGAATATCCGATTAACATGACTCTCTGGCTGTTTATTACCTTGCATTATTACTCCCAGGTCTCTCTCTTCGTGTACTTTTTTTAATATTTCACCATCTCCCATTTTATATGTCCATTTTGGTCTTCCTTCACTTTTTCCCATTTCCATAACATGACATTTCTTCACATTGAATTTCATCTCCCATTCCATACTCCATTTCCAAATCTTGTTTCGGTCTTCTTGCAAAATTTCGCAGTCTTTACTGTTTCTTATATGTCTTAGCAGTTTTGCATCATCTGCAAACAGGCTCATATAACTATTTACTCCCTCTGGCATGTCATTAATATATACTAAGAAAAGTATTGGTGCCAATACCAATCCCTGAGGCACTCCACTCTCTACAGTTCTCCATTCTGATTTTATGTCCTTAACCACTGTTCTCATCTCTCTTCCCCTTAGGTAGCTTTCCATCCAGTTCTTCATTTTCCCTTTCAATCCTCCTTTATTTTCTAGTTTCCATAACAGTCTTGTATGTGGAACTTTGTCGAATGCCTTCTTCAGGTCTAGGTAGGCGCAATCAACCCATCCGTCCCTCTCGTGTATTTTATCTCGCTCTTAAGTAAAAGCTCAGTAAGTTTGTCACACATGAGCGCCCTTTTCTGAATCCATACTGTTTACTCGTGATTAAATTATGCTCTTCTAGAAATCTCGTCCACTGTTTCTTTATCACTTTCTCATATATTTTACATATTATACTGGTCAATGATACGGGTCTGTAGTTCAGGGGTTCTTCCTTCCTTCCACTTTTGTATATAGGGACCACTTCGGCCTTCTGCCACTTCTTAGGCATTGTACCAGTTGTTATTGAGCATTTAATGATGTCATATATCGGTCTAACCAACTCATTTCTGCATTCTTTCAATATATACCCTGAAACTCCATCCAGTCCTACAGCTTTCCTCTCTTTCAGCTCCCCCCAACAATTTATATATCTCCTCTTTATTTACTGTAACTTCTTCCATATGAACATTTATCTTCTTTACTTGTGCCTCGTTAAATATTCATTCATTAGTAAAAACCTGCTGGAACTTTTTGTTTAGTAACTCCGCCATGCCTTTAGGATCATCGAAATTATCACATTCCCATCGCTCAGTCTTTCAATTGTTTCTCTTGGTTTAATCTTTCCATTTATGAATCTATAAAATAGTTTAGGTTGTTCCTTGCACTTTTCCACAATATCCTTTTCATATCCCTTTTCTTCTTCCTTCCTTATTTTCACATATTCATTTCTCGCTACCTTAAAATCTTTTTTATTCCTTTGGTTTTTATTTCTTTTTAATCTTTTCCATGCTTTGTCTCTTTTTTTTTCTTTTGCCTTAGCACATTTTGCATTAAAGTTTAAGGGGGTATGTGACACCTGGGGAGGGGGGGGGGGAGGTCAAAATATAGCATTTTGCAAAACTGGGTTAAAAACGTTCTTATACCATGTAGAAATAATCCCCGAGCAATGGTTTCCTCGCAGCGCAAATTCTAAATGTCTGGCGCGGGTTTAAATGGGCCGAGTTAAAGGTCCTTATATTTTTAAATTGATCATATCTTCGTTTGATAAATTTTGTCTTTTTTAATCGCAGAAAATCTAAAATCAATCAGATTTAAGTGAAAAGTTCAAGGAATGTTGACTGTACAAGTAGCTATGGACCTATGACTAGATACTGTTGATAGGGTTAAGGAGATGGGAGTATTAAGAGGAAAAAGTGACAAAAAACACGATTTTACGCGATGTTCGACAAACATAATAAAAGAAATACCATTATGCCTTTCTATATGGGAAACTTTCAGAATATTTTCCATAGGCATACCTAAAGACTATTCACAGCCAAAAAATGAAAGTGCCTGGTTATGTATTAATGGTGCTGCATAATTTTAAGTGTCGCTACACGTATACACACATGTATACGTATAAGTATACATATAAGTATACATACATTGTTCTGGCTCATACAAAATGTAGGCAACATAGATGCCTACTTACCAGCAAAGTTTCATCGCAATAACCCAGATAGTTTAGGTAGATGACCTCAAGTGTCCCGTACCCCCTTAAACCAGTCCTTGTGTCCCTTTTCTTTAGGTCTGTATTCTGGTACAAACTTCGTAACCCCCTGTTTTATACGCCTCCAGGAAAATATACTTTTCTTGCACTTCACTTGTGTGTGTGTGTGTGTGTGTGTGTGTGTGTGCGTGTGTGTGTGTATGTAATTCACCTCTTGGTCTGCTGTGGGTCTCTCTCGAGACAGCCAGCCGTTCCCCTACAGAAGAGCACAGAGCTCATAGTACCAATCTTTGGGTAGGACTGAGACCACACACACACACACGTGTGTGTGTGTGTGTGTGTGTGTGTGTGTGTGTGTGTGTTTTCATATAATCTAATGGGGAAGGAGAAAGGGAGGATGAGAGTGAGAGATAAGGGTATAGATAAGAGGGTGTGAGAGAGGAGAAAACAAGGGAAATGAGTGGAGGAAATGGGACGGGAAAAGGAGAGAGAGAGAGAGAGAGAGAGAGAGAGAGAGAGAGAGAGAGAGAGAGAGAGAGAGAGAGAGAGAGAGAGAGAGAGAGAGAGAGAGAGAGAGAGAGAGAGAGAGAGAGAGAGAGAGAGAGAGAGAGAGAGAGAGAGAGAGAGAGAGAGATATATAAAGGTGAGGAAAGAGGGAGAGAAAAAAGGTGTGAGTGGGAGGGAAAGGGATTAAAAGAGAAAAACTGGGAGGGGGGGGAAAGGAAGAGAAGAAAGAAATGAGAAGGAAGGAGAAAAATATGGGGACGGAAAAGGAGAAGAAAGAAAGGAAGTAGGTAGGAGAGAACCAGGGAAAAGCCTAGCGCCATTTAAACGCACATATTTCTGAGCATTTTAAGGGACACAACTAGGCGAGTTTATTCTGAAAAATGACTTTTCTGTTTTTCTTCAAATTCTGTTAGATCATGGCCAGGGGTAACTCAGGAGGACCATTTAAATGCCTTCCACAAGGTATTTAAACCTCCCGTGCCGAGTTAAAAGGGCTTATATGTGAGCCCGCAGGCCATTTCAAAACTGGCTTTACAAGCAATGCTGTTCTAGGTCTCATAAAAGCTAGAAATATGGGTTTTTTGCAAGGAAAGTTTACTTTTTGTGTCTGGCAGTGCGTTTCAAGTCAGTGGCAGAGACGTAGAGCATAGGTGATGCAGTTACCAACCACCGCTCGTAGAGAGAGAATCGCTTACCCCTTTCTCGCTCCACGTTGGGTTGATATTGAAGTTCTGGGCAGAATGCCCAGGAGCGAGGTAGGACAGAGACTATCAGAACGTGCTAAAGCAGCTAGGGAGCTGCACCTTGTGAGAAGAGCAGGAGCAAGAGAACATGAGGATGTGACCTCACCCACTCCCAGCACCTCAGATACCATACCATATCTCACCAGTCCAGCGACCTCTTCTCAGCCCAAATCACGTCCATAACTACCTCTTTCAGCTTCACCTTCATCTCCAAGGGCGGTATCATCGATGAATGTAGTGCTAAACAGTACACAGCTGTGCAGTCTCTTCAGCAACATGATATGTGGTAAATGCAGTCAGAAGGTGGAGGTTGACCTGACTGACAAGTGGCTGGACTCGGAATGCTCTGTTTGCTGTTCCTGTGAGACTCCCAGGACAGCAGCACCCCAATCGGTGTCGTCTTCAGGAAAACAGTACACTAAGGGTAATTTATACTTGGTGTTGTACATTCTCTGCAACAACTTGGGCTATGCGGGTGTCCAGACACTCACAGGAACCTTGGAGAGACCAGCCATGTATTCCACTGCATTCGAACAGCACGCCCAGTACTTATACAATCAATTGGACATTCACTTCCCCATGAGGATGAAGAGGTGCTATGCGGAGGTGATGGATCACTACAGAAAGATCGGGAAAGAGCCAGATGACAACGGTGTGATCGACATCAACGTGACCTTCGACGGAACGTGGATGACGCGACAGACAAATACACTGGACTACACAGGGTCCGCTTTGTATCCCAGATGACAATCTCAAAGAGTCCAATTTTTTTTTTTTTTTTTTACAACAAAGGAGGCAGTTCAAGGGTAACAAAAAAAGAAAACAATAATAAAAAAAAAGCCCGCTACTCGCTGCTCCTAAAGTAAAACAAAAGAGGTGGCCGAAAGGAAGATCAAATACAGGAGGAGAGGTGTCCTGATACCCTCCTCTTGAAAGAGTTCAAGTCGTAGGCAGGAGGAAATACAGATGAAGGAAGATTGTTCCAGAGTTTACCAGCGTAAGGGATGAAAGAGTGAAGATGCTGGTTAACTCTTGCATAAGGGGTTTGGACAGTATAGGGATGAGCATGAGTAGAAAGTCGAGTGCAGCGGGGCCGCGGGAGGGGAGGAGGCATGCAGTTAGCAAGTTCAGAAGAGCAGTCAGCGTGGAAATATCGATAGAAGATAGAAAGAGAGGCAACACTGCGGCGGAATTTAAGAGGTAGAAGACTGTCAGTATGAGGAGGAGAGCTGATGAGACGAAGAGCCTTAGCCTCCACTCTGTCCAGAAGAGTTGTGTGAGTGGAGCCCCCCCACACATGAGATGCATACTCCATAATGAGGCGGACAAGGCCCCTGTATATGGACAGCAACTGTGCAGGGGAGAAGAACTGGCGGAGACGGTACAGAACGCCCAGCCTCGAGGAAGCTGATTTAGTAAGAGATGAGATATGAAGTTTCCAGTTGAGATTTTGAGTTAAGGATAGACCGAGGATGTTTAGTGTTGAGGAAGGTGATAGCTGGGTGTTGTCAAAGAATAGGGGATAGTTGTTTGGAAGATTGTGTCGAGTGGATAGGTGGAGAAACTGTGTTTTTGAGGCGTTGAAGGACACCAGGTTCTTCTTGCCCCAATCGGAAATAATAGTAAGGTCTGAGGCTAAGCGTTCTGCAGCCTCCAGCCTTGAGTCGTCAAGTTCCTGAAGGGTGGGTCTTCTATTAACCCTAGAACACTAACCTTAGAAAAAGTCACACCACTACTAACCATGGGTACATCATACCCGATTTTGAAAAAAAAAAAAAAAAAAATTAAATGTAAAGTTTTAATGGAATAAAGTTACATGCAGGGACTTCAAACTTTGTATCTTGACTTAACATTAAGAAGAACTGAAAAACGTATTGTTTTGGTATGAAAATCAGGTACTGAAAAATGTTACTAAAATAGGAAAAATGTTCAAAAATTTCAAAAAAAAAAAATCATAAAAAAAATTATCATCCAATGGCTTCCAAACTTCTTGTATGGCCTCCCAGGTCCTGTGATCCACTGCACAGGTGATCACTAAAAAAGTACGTAAACAATAACCTAGGGACATGTACAACACCCTGTATCACCAACCATGGGTATGCCGCACCCGAATGTAGGCCTACAACAAAGGTGAGCAGAGAGAGCGAGACAACGTGACCTTCCCCTACACTGTCAAGCGGGCACATGAAGCTACTGAGGAGGTGGGTACCCTCAGAGCACCGGAACCATACACAATGGCAATGACGTCATTCGCTTCGGTACCTCATACCCATGGTTAGCGTTCTAGGGTTAAAAGAAGTTGAATAATGCAGAGTGAAATCATCGGCGTAGGAATGGATAGGACAGTTCGTTTTGGAAAGAAGATCATCAATGAACAACAGAAAAAGAGTGGGAGATAGGACAGAACCCTGTGGGACACCACTGTTAATAGATTTAGGGGAAGAACAGTGACCGTCTACCACGGCAGAAATAGAACGGTCAGAAAGGAAATTGGAGATAAAGGTACAGAGAGAAGGATAGAAACCGTAGGAGGGTAGTTTAGAAAGCAAAGATTTGTGCCAGACCCTATCAAAAGCTTTTGATATGTCCAGCGCAATAGCAAAAGTTTCACCGAAACGGCTAAGAGAGGATGACCAAGAGTCAGTTAAGAAGGCTAGGAGATCACCAGTAGAACGCCCCTTGCGGAACCCATACTGGCGATCAGATAGAAGGTCAGAAGTGGAAAGGTGCTTTTGAATCTTACGGTTAAGGATTGATTCAAAAGCTTTAGATAGACAAGAAAGTAAAGCTATAGGACGGTAGTTTGAGGGATTGGAGCGGTCACCCTTCTTAGGTACAGGCTGTATGAAGGCATACTTCCAGCAAGAAGGAAAGGTAGATGTTGACAGGCAGAGGCGAAAGAGTTTGACAAGGCAGGGTGACAGCACGGAGGCACAGTTTTTAAGGACAATAGGAGGCACTCCATCAGGTCCATAAGCCTTCTGAGGATTGAGGCCAGAGAGGGCATAGAAAACATCATTTTGAAGAATCCTTATAACAGGCATAAAGGAGTCAGAGTGGGGATGAGTAGGAGGAATATGCCCAGAATCATCCAGAGTGGAGTTTTAGAAAAGTTTGAGAGAAGAGTTCAGCCTTAGAGATAGATGAGACGGCAGTGTTGCCGTCAGGACTGAGGAGTGGAGGGAAAGATGAAGAAGTGAAGTTGGAGGAGATGTTTTTGGCTAGATGCCAGAATTCACGGGAAGAGTTAGAGAAAGTAAGGTTTTGACATTTTCTATTAATGAAAGAATCTTGGTTAGTCGGAGAATAGATTTGGCACGATTTCGGGCAGAAATGTAAAGTTCATAATTAGCATTAGTTTGAAGGCTCTGGTACCTTTTGTGAGCTACCTCTCTATCATTGACAGCACGAGAACAAGCGTGATTAAACCAAGGCTTTTTAGCGTGAGGAGTAGAGAAAGAACGAGGAATGTATGCCTCCATTCCAGAGACAATCACCTCTGTGATGCGCTGAGCACACAGAGGGTCTCTATCCTGGAAGCAATAATCATTCCACGGAATGGAAAAGTACATCCTCAGGTCGTCCTACCGAGCTGAAGCAAAATGCCAGAAGCATCGCCTCTTCGGTGGGTCCAGAGGGTGTACAGGAGCGATAGGACAGGATGCAGAAATAAGATTGTGATCGGAGGAGCCCAACGGAGAGAACAGTTTGACAGAATAAGCAGAAGGGTTTGAGGTAAGGAAGAGGTCTAGAATTTGCTGAAGAGCATTGGCTTTGACGTATCCACCCACATCACTTCTACACAAGAGCGAAAGGATAAGCAGAGAAAGAGGCACCAGACACCAAGGAGCGGGAAGAAGACAACAGCAGAGGATACGGAGCAAGAAACGCACACTGGAAGGAAGAAGGAGACTGACGGTAGGTACATCATACCAGGCTGGAGCTCACTAATTGGTGCTAGAGTCATAACTCCCCCTCACATACTTTGTAAGTTTTTAATGTTAGTAAAAGTAAACGAAACTTTAATCGCGTTTTTCTTGAAACCAAAAATCTTTAACTTCAAATGAGTTACTCAAAAACTTATCAACCAATTTTCAATGTTTTTTTATATAATAAAGAAAACAACGTAAAAAAAAGTGAAGCCAGATTTTCGCTCTAACTCAAAATCCAAATTTTTTATTTGAAAAAATGTTGAGAAAAAAGTGCACGAAAAAAAAAAGCCAAAATTTATTTTTTGTTCTATTTACAAACTCTGGCTCAGCATTGTAGTGCAATATTTCATCTAACTACTGTGTTAAGCAAAACGACGGAGGTTCATTTTCTTCATAGAAATGCTCATTTCAAAATTTGGTAAAAAAAAGACAAAATGGCTTATAACTCAAAAAACACACTTTTGGAGAAGCACCACTCTTATCAAACATGATGTACGTTCTAAATTCTATCATGTATCATAATTTCATTGTGATTAAGTAAGAAATAACCGAGACATTTATATTTCGCTGTTTTTCGATAGTTTTCGCACTGAATATTTTTTTCCAAAATGGTTGTCTTAAAGTTTGGGGTGCGCGGTATACACTGGAGCGAGTTATATGTTGCAAAATACTTTACTTTCAAGTAGAAATAGATGTTGATTAATTTCTGTCAATCATATTATGTTTTGATATAGTTATTTTTACAATGAAAAACAAAAATGCGTTTACAATAAACACTTTCGTCATCCACAGATATCTGTTTTTTCAAACATGTATCACAGAAAACATCAGCTGACCGGGCTGCTGCACAGCAGAAACACTTTAATATATGCATAAAACACTTGAAATATATGCATAAAAGAATTCAGTGTCTTGCCTATATTTGTATGTTAACAGCATCTAAATACCTTTACAACTAATTTAGTAGTGAATAAATGAAAACATTTGAGCAAAAACTTGAGATCGATCAGAAAAATTATGAAAATTGACATATGCCACTCAGTTTTGGTAGCGACGATATATTTGCAAATGTACAGTCAAACCTCATAACTCTCAACACTCCAAAACTCAAATAACTTGGAATCTAAACACTTTTATTGAGATTTTTTTGCTTCATAACTCAAATTTTTATAGAAACTCGAACACAGGCAGCAATGCCTGTACCATATCGAACCTTTCTTGTATGTTTTCACTGGATGAAAAACTCACTTGTAAACTATGAACATTTTCTTATAATTCATATTTAAAAATAACAATTCTAGTGAATTTGTGACATAATCAAAATACTAATTATTTAGAAAATGAGTGTTACACTAATGCTCAAATTCAAAGAAACCAGAACATGTTCACGTGATACCTGTTCTGGAACTCAGCGTGCATCGCTTTGTTTACTTTACAGTTCATTTCATCCCTGAGTACCTTACTTTGTGTTTTCTCTCTTGTTTTTGGTGATTTTGTTTTATTAACATCCCTGTGGCCAAAAAGTGTGTTGAAGTTAATAAGCCAAAGAGAAAGATTGAAGGAGCCATTTATATATACATTTTTTTTTATTTACTGTTTTTACCTATTGTTATTATTTTTCATTGATTATGCATTAATTAGGGAATTTACTTGTGTTTTTCTAGCTTAAATTATGAGCTTTGGGAGTTGATATGGCTATTTTGGGAGGTCTGAGAATGGATGAATGCACTTTCCATTATTTCTTATGGGAAAATTTGAGTTCTTTGAGTTCTGAGGTTTGACTGTGTATATAGATCAATGGCAACCACGGTGATGTAGACAAAATATTTAAGTACAAATGAATACTTAGACGGTGCTAAAGTCTTACTTCAAGACTCACTTATTGGCCTGAAACCTGGATATTTTCTTGATATTTTTGAGCTAGCAAATTAGAGAAAGAGCCAAAAAACCTCCCTTTACTGATAAGTCACCTTCTACTTACTGCACAGGTGTTACCATACAATGCACCAACCTACCTGGAGTGTTGATTAGTATGTTCTTGTCTGGCAACACATTTTGTGCCATATGGTCCTTCTTTGATATGCTGTCATCAACATTCAGTGTGTGCAGCTTTAATTTGTGTGGAATAACAAATTGAGGCAAAGTTCCCTGGAAAAGAAAATATCAATATCTAAGTGAAGAACAAACAATGATGCCTAGATCACTGAGTAGTTAACACACTGAAAGTCTTTCTCTTTAAATTTCACAATGGTAAAGGAAAAATATTAAGAACCTGTTGTGCCAACTGTCATCAATGATACAGAATATTTTCACGGAAATACAACTCAAATCAACCATAAGCCATTAATAACCATAAAGCCATAAACATTCCCCCTAAAGGCAAGAACAAACATCGCAGAAGCAAAAAGTAAACTAATGCTCAATAAATAGTTCTATATTCCATAGCTCTTGGTTATTGATCACCGGACTAAAATCAACATAATACATATTTTTCTGATATTCGTAATGATTGCTTGCATCTAATTCATGAACTACACAGGAAGATAAAAAGTCTGAACAGTAACAGACCATATCCTCAACAACTACATTTTCTTTTTATCATAAAAAAATAGCTATCTAAAAGTAGAATGTAATCTTACCAAACTTAAAACATGACCAAGGTGAGAAAAAGATAAATTAGTGAGATGTTTTTCTTGATCTTGGGGGCAAATGGGCACCTGCTGCTCACAGACATATTGCTCTTCATATTTGGTGGCTCTCTTGGAGCGATGCTGGAAAGACCAGATATATTTTTTACTATTGGGTAAGCATATGAACAAATAATTCCTTAAAGAATTAATGTATGCATTGAAAAATCTATCCCATGATTTGAAAGGTGATCTAGGCCTCTCAATAAATATACATAAGCCTTTCTTACTACAGGAGCCATGAATATTAGCATAGAGTACAAGAAAAAAATAAATAAATAAATAAAATGGTATGCACAACAAAGCCAGAAGTCTTTGTAGGTTTGGGCTCTAACTATTATTTAGCCACTGAAAATAAAAGTTAGCAATTCTTCGGTATTTTCAAAAGAAAAAAATAATCTGTAGGGGCAGTGGCTGAGTGGTTAGGGTGCAAGCGCAGCATACAGGAGGACCTGGGTTCATGTCACGCCCACCACCACAAGCTGGGATATTTCAGTCATTGCTGAAAGGCCAAAGACTACCTACATGCTGTACTGAAGACCACCTATCAACCCAGACTCTAGATTCTAACCTAAAAAGAGGTTCAAAGATGTGCTTCAAGGGGGCAGCATGAGCCAAGCAAGGTAGCACCACTATAAACATTTGCCTGTGCCATAACGGGGTGGGACTAACCACCAGGTCCCACCAAGAAACCCTACCAGTGCTATAGGAGAAAAAAAAAAAAAAAAAAAAAAAAATCTAACAATAATGAAATAAACCCAAAATTTGTACAGATATAAAAAGTATATTACTTTATAAATATTTGATGTACTAAGCATTATATTTGCAGCTTCCACCCTCCTCATAATTGACCTAGAATGTAGCAACATCAACTCGCATTAAAATGTTGAGATGGTTCTTGAAGCTTTATTCTCTAATCAACAGTGTTCTGGTTTCCAGTTTCCTTGCCAACCTATCCACAAAAATGCTAAATAGCCATCCAAGGCAATACTTAACCTTATCTTACTTGAAACTAAATGTGAAACCAGTTACCAATATATTCATAGTCGCCTTTCATACTTACTCTAGAAGCTCCATGGTTATGGAAGAATAACAGCGAGAAGGGGCACAAATACCTGAACATAGTTACGAATGAAACTGGTGATGACTTCTGGGACAGTGTTGTATGTCTGAAGTTCAAGTTCGGCAACCTGATATGAAAACTCCATGAAGTTCTTCTGTTCTTCATAAACCCGATGCTGGAGCCTCTGTTAAAATTGGTAAACTAAGTAAAAAAAAAAAGACGAAAAGCATACAACCAAAATCCATACATGATATTATTGAGAATATGACTTTGATGAGTGTTGTGATTAGAGTTACAGCTTTATCAATAACTTGTGTAGCTTGTCACACCCATCTATCATTTTCAAGTCTGCTAATCTGAAAAAACTTTTTATTTATTTATTTATTTATTTATTTATTTTTACAGCACAGAGAGCAACTCAAGGGCAACAAAAAGAAAATGTAGAAAAAAGCCCGCTAACTGTTGCTCCCACAAAGCAGAGTTTAGAGTGGCCAAAAGAGAGGTCAAGTTCAAATGGAGATGTGTCTTGATAAAAACTTCTTGAAAGAGGTCAAGTCATAGGCAGGAGGAAATACACACAAAGAAAGGCTGTTCCAGAGTATACCAGTGAAGGGGATGAAAGAATGGAGATGCTGGTTAACTCTTGCATAAGGGATTTGGACAATATAGGGATGAGCCTTAGTAGAAAGTTGTGTGCAGCAGGGCTGCGGGAGGGGGGGAAGCATGCAGTTAGCAAGTTCAGAAGAGCAGTCAGCATGAAAAATATAGATAGAAGATAGAAAGAGATGCAACATGGTGGCAGCATTGAAGAGGTAGAAGACTGTCAGTAAGAGGAGGGGGGCTGATGAAACAAAGAGCCTTAGACTCCACTCTGTCCAAGAGAGCTGTGTGAGTGGAGCCCCCCCACACGAGATGCATACTCCATACGAGGGTGGACAAGGCCCTTATATATGGAAAGCATCTGTGCGGGGGAGAAGAACTAGCGGAGATGTTACAGAACGCCCAACCTCGAGGAATCTGATTTAGTAGGAGAGGAGATATGAAGTTTCCAGTTGAGATTTTGAGCTAAGGATAGACCGAGGATGTTTAGTGTAGAAGGTGACAGCTGAGTGTTGTCGAAGAATAGGGGATAGGTGTTTGGAAGATTGTGTCGAGTTGATAGGTGGAGAAATTGGGTTATTGAGGCATTGAAGGACATAAGGTTCCTTTTACCCTAATCAGAAATGATAGCAAGGTCTGAGGTTAAGCATTCTACAGCCTCCAGTCTGGAGTCTTGCAATTCCTGTTGAGAGGGTCTTCAGTTGAAAGAATTTGAATAATGCAGAATGGAATCATCAGTGTATGAGTGGATAAGACAGTTTGTTATGGAAAGAAGATCATTGATGAGTAACAGGAAGAGAGTGGGTGATAGGACAGAGCCCTGTGGAACACCATTGTTGATAGGTTTAGGGGAAGAACAGTGACCGTCTACCACAGCAGAGATAGAACGGCTGGAAAGGAAACTGGAGATAAAGAAACAGAGAGAAGGATAGAATCCATATGAGGGCAGTTTAGAAAGCAGAGTTGTGCCAGATTCTATCGAAAGCTTTCGATATGTTTAGCTGCTAGCACAACTGAGAAATTTTCACTGAAACGGCTACGTTGCGCCTACGTGCGCAACAACATCACTTGCTCTCGTGCCCATGACCTTGACTCTTCTGAATTTTCCACCATCTGGCTAAGACTTCATTGTCATTCAATTACTTAATACATCTGTGCTGTTTATCTCTCACCTAACTCTACTAATTATGTAAAATTCTTTGACTATTTGAATTCTAAAGTGGAGCACATCTTGACTCACTCTCCCTTCACTGAATTCTCCATCTTGGAAGATTTCAATGTTCACCACCAGCTTTGGCTTTCATCCTCTTTCACTGACCAGCCTGGTGAACAAGCCTACAACTTTGCTCTCCTCAACGACCTAGAGCAGTTGGTTCAGCACCCTACACGTATTCCTGACCGTTTTTGAGACAGGGCCAACATTCTAGACCTCTTCCTTACCTCTAATCCTTTTGCTTACTTTGTCAAACTGTTCTCTCCGTCGGGCTCCTCCGATCATAACCTTATTTCTGTTTCCTGTCCTATCGCTCCTGTACACCCTCTGGATGGGCAATGGTTTGAGGTGGTGTGAGAGGCGCCAGTGTCTCAGACAGAAGGGCCCATCTGATCTCTGCAATGTGGGTCAGATAGTTGTCCTCCACGTGTCCCCATCGCAGACAATAATCACACTGCAGGCTCCTCCTCTCCTCAGCCTGTCATGTGCAGCGGTTGTTGGCATGGTGTCCTCTCTTCCCGCAGAAATTGCACACTATGGTGGTGAAATTACCCCAGGTGTGGCAACGCAGGAGACGCATCCTACAGTGGGGAGGGTTGGGCGTCCAGCTTCCCCTTCTGATGTTATTATTGCTGTTGTTGATATTCCTATAGTTGATGGTGCTGTTGTGATATGAATTGTTACGGTCGAGTCTCCTCCTTGGGGTGGCGGTTCTGTTGCCTTGATTAAATTTTTGACCCTGGGCGTTTATATTTGCTCTGCCTACACTGCGGGTCTGTGTAGCAGTGCTGGTGCTTAGGGGTACAGCCGGACTGGAGGTGATGGTGACGGAGGTGTTAGAAGTGTTGGTGGAGTCGTCTGTAGGAGTGGGAGTGATGGTCGTGTTAGTACTGATACTGGTTTGGGTGGACGAGGCAGGAGTTGTGGTGACTCTCAGCAGTAAGGTGGTATTGGATGGTCGAGTGGAGGTGGGGATGTGCTCATTGTGTCCGTTGTTGTCTGGGACGTGTGACACTTTTTCAGTGGCTGCAGTCTCCCTGATTTCCACCACAAACTCCACTCCCCGTCAGCAAAGCACACTTCGCTCCAGTCAGAGTCGACCAGGCAGGGCACTCGTTGACTGCGTGACAGCAGGGGAGTCTACAGTAAGCTGGGAGGTAGCTAGGCTGTCAAGGGCAGACAGGGCTTGGGCGAGGTGGATTCTGCCACAGAGGGCACTGTCCTTCTGTCGCTTGAATTCCCTGTTTTCTGCTTTCAGTGTAGTGTTCCCCTCCCAAAGACTTAATATTATGTCCACCAATTTCTCAGGTGGGGAGGTGATCAGATCCTCCCTGATCTCCTCAGTCATGGGTTGGGGACGACCGGTGAAGGGAGGAGGGTGTTGAGGACAGGGGACGGAGACATTGGAAGAGGCCGCTGGATCAGATACTGGCTCACGAACTACAGGCCTTGTAATGCCCCGGGCCTTCCTAAGTTGGCTTGTGAGGGTGCAGGAGAAAAATTCGCCGGTGTGGTATGTAGCGCACATCCTGTTGGGGCATTCCTCCTGATTGCACGGCGTCGTGGGTTTGTCTCTGGTAGTGCAGGAGCATACACAGCAGTAAGTTGCACCACGGGTGCCCAAGGTGCCCGCCCAGACGATTTCTTAAGGGGCTGAGCGTTGCTATTCTCAGTGTCAGGGCTTGACACCATCTCTCATACCATAACCGAATTACCTTTATCAGTTGGCAAGCAGGGGCTTAGCAGCAAGGGAAACACAGAGGGTAACACACACAGTCGTGGGCGATGGTGGGGAGGGGACACAGGGGACAGCACATATGGGGTGGCAGGGAGGGGACACAGGGGACAGAACATACAGGGCGGCGGGGAGGGGACACAAGGGCGGGGGGCGGGGAGGGATTTAACACCATCACAAATTTCAGTTCTAAAGCATCTGATACACATCTAGCATTCTCAAACTTTGAATGGCATCCTGTACTCTGCACATATGGTTATTGTGTCTGCAGCATCAGAGGAAATATATATATATATATATATATATATATATATATATATATATATATATATATATATATATATATATATATATATAATATATATATATATAAGTAACTTGATTTACGTGAGTATTCTGTCCTTGAAGAGGTCGCGTAAATCAAAAACAATGTAAATCAAACAAGAAGTAGGTTTCAATCGAAAAATAAATATTCACTTCATTTAGAGAGAGAGAGAGAGAGAGAGAGAGAGAGAGAGAGAGAGAGAGAGAGAGAGAGAGAGAGAGAGAGAGAGAGAGAGAGAGAGAGAGAGAGAGAGAGAGAGAGAGAGAGAGAGAGAGACGGTGCCATACCGTATAGCTAGTACCGTTAGTACCGGTACTGGTACCGGTACCTGCCCACCCCTATTGTTGAGTAGCGTGGCAGCGTGGGTACTGTATTATTGTTTAAGTGGTGCGCGGGAAGAACTGAGCTCAGCTGTGTGGCCGCGGCACCATGTGAGTCCAGTTGCGTGAGACATCTGGTGGCCACTCCATAAAATATCGTGTATTAGTGAAAAAATGTGTAAATTAAACATTTATATGGATTTTTGGACCCCACGTTATTTCAAAAACGCATAAACCAAACACGCGTAAATCGAGTTACCTGTATATATATATATATATATATATATAGAGAGAGAGAGAGAGAGAGACTGGCAGCCCACTTTTCTTCCAAAATGTCAATACCGGACCCCCTTCGCCCCCCCGAAGCTGCCATCCTCTGGAGTCTCACTGTCACCGCTGAGGAGGTAAAAAATCTGCTGCTGCAAACAGACCCCAAGAAGGCCCAAGGGCCTGACAACATCAGTCCTCACCTGCTAAGAAGATGTGCTGGCCAGCTCGCCCTACCACTTACCACCATCTTCAATAACATCCTTTCTACCTCCAAGTGGCCCACACTTTGGAAGAAAGCAAGAATGATGGCCATACACAAGAAAAATGGCAAACAGGACCCAAAGAACTACTGCCCAGTATCCCTCCTCTCCACTGTTGGGAAAATCTTGGAGTCTCTTATAACAACCAAGTTCACGGCCTCCCTCGATGTCCACCATCTTCTCAACTCCAAGCAATTCAGCTTCAGGCAGGGAAGATCTGCTGCATATCTGCTGCTCCTTCACTCTGCCCCATGGAACCACTCGCTGAACAGGGGATTTGACACCTTCGTCGTGGCTCTTGACATAGCTGGAGCCTTCGACAGGGTTTGGCACCAAGGCCTCATCGCCAAGCTGAAGAGCCTAGGTGTGCGAGGTGCCCTCCTGCAACTCATTGGGGACTACCTCCATGACAGGGCATTACAGATGGTGATAAACGGCCACACCTCAAGTCAGTACCCCATCAATGCAAGCGTGCCCCAGGGCAGCGTACTCGGGCCTCTACTGTGGAATGTTTATTTCAATGACATTCTCCAGCTCATCCCAGAGGCCCAGGCGTACGCTGACGACCGTACCGTTGCCTTCACCAGCGACAGATAGGACTGGCAAGGCACAGTTTGTCGTATCAACATGGCACTCGACAAAATTGTCGCCTGGAGCAGCTGCTGGCAAGTCACCCTGGCCCCTGACAAAACCCAAGCAATGGTTATATCCCGCAGGCGAGACATCAACAATTTAGCCGTGCTGGGGATACAACTGGAGGGGAAAATGCTACCCCTTCAAGACTCCATCTCCATTCTCGGAGTGGAGTTCGACGCGGGACTCTCCTTCACTAACCATACAAAGAAAATAACAAAAAATGCAGCATGGAAACTCAGCTGTGTACGGCGCATATCCCATCTACTTGACGCCAAAGGGGCTGAGGTGCTCTATAAGGCACAAATACGTCCCCTCATGGAGTACTCCCCCCTCGCCTGGTCCTCCTGCCCTCCATCCTACCTTGTAACGCTGGATTGTGTCCAGGCCAGAGCCCAGCGTCTGATACAGTGCACAGGTCCTCAGCACGTGCGTGGCTCCCTGTAACCTCTCCAGGAGCGCAGGGATGTGGCAGACCTGTGTGTAATGTTCAAGGCACACAACCTAAACACACCCTACCTGGCAGCTCTCAAGCTCCCCACGTCCCCAAGCCCCATACACTCCACCCGAGCAGCACCCCACATGCAGGAACAAGTGGCTATACCCTTCTCTAGGACAGAACACCACTTCCGCTCCTTCCAGCCCCGCTACAGCCGCCTGTGGAACCAGCTTGTTCACCACACCGACCTCCACCATCGCGCGTTACTTCAAGACTTCAAGCGCAAGGTGAACAGCTGGCTTAGGACCTCTAGGCAGTAACTCACTGTGTATTGTATATAGCTATAGATAGATGAAGCTTAAGAGAGAGAGAGAGAGAGAGAGAGAGAGAGAGAGAGAGAGAGAGAGAGAGAGAGAGAGAGAGAGAGAGAGAGAGAGAGAGAGAGAGAGAGAGAGAGAGAGAGAGAGAGAGAGAGAGAGAGAGAGAGAGAGAGAGAGAGAGAGAGATGTGAAAATAGTTTCTTACCAGATAATTTTCATATTCTGCTGTGTCTGCTGCAGTCCTGGTTGGTCTCATGTTGAACTTGATAAATGCTCGGAGGTAAGCTGCATGTTCTTCATGTGTTAATGAAGACTTGTATGGAATTTTCACAGGACACTGCTTTTTCAGGTAGAAGGATCTTTCATGTAATACGCTGTCCACCTGAAATGAGAAATGACTGTTAAATTATTAAACACACTTGCTTTAGCTAAACATTTTCTTCTCTGCATCTGCCTATACAGTTGTCCCTCCATATAAAATTAGTGCCCCCCCTAGAAACACCCCTGCCCCCCAATTTCTTATTTAAGGCAAGTAAATGCCTATTTATGTGTTGATAATAGGTTTATTTATGAATGCTTGGGGGTACTTTCAGCAGGTGTTTTGGCTTGTCTCTTGGGGCCCATAGTGCTTTGAAGAGTTCTAAGTTATGTGGTAACAGAGAAGCGTAGCTGAAGTTTTGCACACACACGGACTGAGGGGAAGCGCATGGGTGGCAGTCTGGCATATGCCCGGGGCATTCAACACTCAGTTCACCCGATTGTTCATCCTTCCATTCAAGCCGTTTGATAAATGGGTACAAGGGAACACAAAGGAAGAACAAACAACAGCAGACCTGATGGTCCTTACGAGGCTGTTTGAGACAAGCTACACTAACTATCTAATCAAAGGTGGAAGATGAAGGACAGCACCTTGGGACACCAGGTGAAGATAAAATGTGGTAGCACAAATCTCAAAATTGAAAAGGGCCTGTGAGGTGGAGATGAGCACCGAGACCACATACAAGAAGTACACTCGGATTCAGTAAAAGTGTAACCTCCAGGTTGGGCAAGGAAGTTAACCCACTTTGGACACCCCCCTCTCCTGACTGCTCCACCAATAGCTGTCGCGACCTGGTCATGACCTGACCTGAATAGGTGGCTGACATATAATGCTCCACCCCTCTCTCTCTCTCTCTCTCTCTCTCTCTCTCTCTTTCTCTCTCTCACACACACACACACACACACACACACACACATTATCTCCGTTCATCCCATTCAGGAGCTATTTCTTTTCCTACTTCTGTTTCTCCTCCTCTGCCTCCAGTTCAAACATCATATATTTCATACAACATTTAGTTGATTCCTCAGTCTACAGTACCCTCCTGAATTTCGCGCTTGCTTCGTTTCACAGGAATGGCGCTAAATTCGCGGATTGCAAAACTCGGGGAATTGAAAACACTGAAAAAGCGCTTATTTATTCCGGCCCGTGGAGAAGCTGACTTTTATTCCCACTTTACTCCCTTGTTATCTTAAAATACGTACCGTGTAAAAATGAAGAAAATGTGAAGAGACAATGGGTCGTTTTGAAGCCGCAGCTGAAGGCAGCTGGCTGCCTTACGATTGGCTGACAGTTCTGAATACACACTTGTGATTGGTCGAGTCCGATGACGTCATCAATGGCACTCATCCAATCAGCGGCCTCTAACTATGACGAAACAAAAGCTTTGTGAGTCTTAAGTCAACATTGATAGTTAAATCATTAGTTCATAGCTTTTACCGCAGGACATTAGCATGCAACTCTGTGAATCTCGCCCCAGCAAGTGTGAACACGGCCACCCAACCGCTAGTTTCTCGAGAATTTTGTACAGATTCAAAGTCGGCTGCATTTCCCAAGACACTCATCAAAATTCTACAGTACCCTCTCGAGTTTCACAATCCTCGAGTTTAGCGCTTAGTCCTAAATTCTTACCACCATGACTTTCGCGCATTACCGCCATGAATTTCGCGTTGCTTTGACATGTACGGGTCACGTCTACCTACCATCGGCGTCATGCGTGCTGCCTTAAGAGGCGGTGTCCAACCATTGGGGCTATGGGAACCGCGGTTGCCCATATGCCCAACCAGGAGCGAGTCGTTGGTTGTCCTTATGAATGGAAAACGGTTGTATGAGCCTGGGTACGTGGGTACCGAACGGCTGCATGTAAGCAAACAGACAACGGCAGTGGCTGAGGAGTGAGGAGCAGTGGAAGATGGCCCACCAAGAGATTCGTAAAATGGACTGGCAGAGCTGCTTTGCTTACTACTTGATTAACAAGATAAGAGAACACCCCGTGCTGGGGAACCACAGTCCAAAAATCTTTTTTATCAAGTCGATGAAAATTGTAGATCTCCCGGTGTTGTTTTCCTTTTCTTCTTCTTCTTCTTTTGACCTGTAATGCATGGCAGCGACGGTGAAAAGTAATAGTGAGAAATTGCAAAAGGGCATAGAGAAGCAAAATCAGGGAAAGAAAAGTACAGAAAAACACCTAAGTCCAGGGTGAAGTGTATAAGTGCACACTGTTAAGTAACTAAGGGCTGCTTTCACTGTCACTTTGTTTGTTTTGATCGTTAACAACAAGAAATCCGCTTTCACAGTCGCCTTTCAAGGCGCTGTTTGTTTGCATCAGTACCAGAGATTGGAACCTCTGGTAATGGAGCTCTGGTAGACACGGGGGCTCCCCAATGGGGCTTACCAATGACATTAATTAGTAAATAGTACAAATTCTTGCCCTCAAGTGGTTATATTATTTCTTTAAATGGATGTATAAAAATATTACACTATACAGCAACACGTTGCACGGCTTCAATGGTAATATGAGAAAACAATTTCAGTTTGACTGATTGATGGTTTATTGTTGCAAAATGCACAATAAAGGAGAAGGGAGGACTTAAATACATGTTGGCGGTGGCCGAAGTGATAGCGTACTGGACCCACATTCGCCGCGTGATGGACGACGCGGGTTCGAATCCCCACGCTACCACTCGGATTTTTCAGTCACCGCCGAGTGGCTTAAAACTACCCACATGCTGTCCTGAAGACCACCCATCAACCCGGACTCTAGAGGAAGCCGTCCAAGCGAATCAAGTACGAGTTCTGGGGGGCAGCATGAGCCAATGCAAGATGGCGCCACTATAAACACTCGCCTGCGCCAGAACGGGCTGGGCTGACCATCAGGCCCCA
Organism: Eriocheir sinensis; assembly: GCF_024679095.1. Lineage (NCBI taxonomy): Eukaryota > Metazoa > Arthropoda > Malacostraca > Decapoda > Varunidae > Eriocheir > Eriocheir sinensis. The sequence continues at coordinate 184,928 of NC_066511.1, read as the reverse complement.
CCTGGAAGAAGCCTTGGGCCGACCATCAGGCCCCACCGGGAAGATGCCTACCGGCGCAATAGGCAACAACGTAAAAAAAAAAAAAAAAAAAAAAAAAAAGTCACCATTATTCACTTGTTATGCCTTCTTGGTCAAACTCTCGTATTATTCTAGATAGCCTCATACGTATGTATATGCATAGGGTATATATATAACGGAATCAGCCATGTTATGTAATGAATAAATGTGAAGCCTGCTAAATAAGTGTGAATAATGAACAAATGTAATGAAGATATACAGGTGAAGAGACTCTCTTGCTGACATCTGCTAAATAATAGAACGACACCACGTGGATCACAAGTGTGTATTCATAACTGCCTGCCAATTGCAAGGCAGCCGCCTTCAACTGCCGCTTAACCCTTTCCTTGCTAAGCGCTCGCAGAGAGACTATCCCCTCAGGCGCGCTCGGGCACCCCAGCGGGGGAAGGGGATCTCTTTTAACCGCTGTATCTCAAAAACTATTCATCACAGCTACAAAACAAAAACACCATTGGAAAGAGGAGGCCAAGACATATAAGATTTGGTTATGTAAGCCTCTCCTGCGAATGTACAGGCACGTTCAGGGGGTGTTTTTTGCTGCGAGTGCGACTGGCGCTAGCAGCGAGCTTTTAGCACCACCAGCAAGTGACGCTTTTGCTCGCTCTTTTAACCTCTGTATCTCAAAAACTATTCATCACAGTTAAAAAACAAAAACACCCTTGGAAAGAGGAGGCCGAGATCTATAAGATTTGGTAATGTAATCCTCTCCTGCGAATGTGCAGGCACGTTCAGGGAGTGTTGCCGGCGAAGACGTACATTTATACATGCACAATGGTCAGCTGTAAGGCAACTACTGAGTAGATTTCTTGATGATGGGGTTCTGGCAGGGCAGTATTGCCAACTGCAACATTTACAACTTTTTGGTCAAAATATCAGTCATGTGATAGGTGAAGCTATGCAAAAATGCTGCTATATTGGACAAGAACATCCACCAGTTGCTTGTCCGTAGATTTTCCGTGCTAGGCTGATATGATTTTCCACCAAATTTACTGGAAAACCCACTGAATTAGCAATGCTGTGGGGTGGGAAATAGTATTGAAACACTCATACGCGGCAAATTTGAGTGCGACTGGAGCTCACAGCGAGCGTTTAGCACCACCAGCAAGTTACGCTAGTGCTCGCTGCGAGCGTTTAGCAACGAAAGGGTTACAAAACGATCTGTTCTTACTTCCCATTTTCTGCTTATTAACAAGGTACGTATTTTGAGATAACAAAGGAGTAAAGTTGAAAACATTGTGATAACAAGGGAGTAAAGTCGGAAAAAGTCATTATTTTCCACGGGTCGGAACCAATAAACGCTTTTACATGGATTTCAATACCTCGAGTTTCGCAATCCTCGAGTTTAGCGCCATACCTTCGGAATGAAGCAAGCGCAAAACTCGAAAGGGTACTGTAGTCAGAAACTCAGTCACCAGCAAGTCGGGCATTTACTTGTGATATAATTTTGTTTTGTTTTTACATCTGCACCTATAGAGTCTGCAGGCTTGCTTGAGGGGCCTGGATGGTGTTCAGCCCCAGCCCGTCATGGTGCAGGCAAGTGTTTATGGTGGTCACAAGAAGAAGAAGAGCATATCAGCTGATCAGTTTAGTAGCTATCCGTGTTTTTTTTCCAGTACCACAATGAGTTCCACGAAGCTAGATAAGCTTGGAATAACCAGGTTGAGCAGGTCTTGGACTTGAGTCTTGTCCAAGCGTAGCCACTCCATTATCATGTCTTGGTCCTCACTGCTAAGTTCTCGTGGCATTTAATTAACGGTAGCAAGCTGTAACACACTCTCCCTTTGTCTACGAGCTAACCACTCACGAACCAACAAATGCTTTCTTTTCATTTTTTCTTTTTCTTCAGCAAACACCACAAAGCAAATTCTGCAACGTCTAGATCCATTGTTTGTTTTGCTTTTCAGCTGATATACCCCAGAATGCAACAGTCCTCTGTGTGACCAAACTTGAGGATAAATTCAAGACAGAAAATTGTCGGGAGAGAATTTCGGTGGGAAATTCCCAAGAAACTAGCTTGTGGGAAATTTCCAAGAAACTAGCTTGTGTGACCGTGCCTTTAAGCTGCTGGTGTCACACTGGGCCTTTTTCCTCCAACCACGTTGGCGACAGGGGCGACCGGCAACTTCAACTTTTCCGAGTGAGCATCACACATGGCCAAGGTTGGTTGTCTGTATTCACAACGTAAACAAAGCAGTCGCCCTGTATCGATTAAATAGTGAACAAAGCAGCTCTGCCAGTCTACTTTACGAGTTTCTTAGTCAGCCATTTACCACTGCTCCTCACTCCTCAGCCACTGCCGTCATCTGTTTGTTTACATACAGCCGCGCATTTGCTTATACCCCCAACCATTTTCCATCCGTACGGACAACCGACAACTCACTCCCGGTTGGGTGCACAGGCAACCTCGGTTGCCAATAGCCCCAACAGTTGGAAGAAAACGGCCAGGGTAACACCGCCTTAACCTTTACAGTACGGGTGGTGATATATTTCTCTGGATGCTGTGCACGGGGTGTCTTTCTTCTTTGCAATAATTGTATATTCATCTGGCATAAATGGTGGTGTAATAAAACTCCTCTCCTAATAATAATAAAAAAAGTTATGACAGCCGAAAATATTGCACATTTTCTTGTGGCCGTGACTTGTCGCGTGGAAACACCCCACTCGCTCTCACTCCCTTTCTCGCTCTCACTTTCTTTCTCTCTCTCTCTCTCTGTACCTACTTGAATTCATTGTTCATTGATCATGGTCCTCCTAAGCATATCACATTCTATTTCACCTGTCCTCCCATCATCGCTTTCCTTCCACCAACCCTCTCTCCTATCCCTCCCTTGGGACTAATTGGCGACATTCCCTCATGCATGGAAACAGTCAAATTTTCTATAATTTTTCAAGGGAAGAGCAGCAATCATGTAGGTTTCATGTCTCTCTCTCTCTCTCTCTCTCTCTCTCTCTCTCTCTCTCTCTCTCTCTCTCACACACACACACACACACACACACACACACATGCGCGTGCACGCATTTCTCCTCCTCTGCCTCCCGTAAAATTTTTCTATGCAAGTTTTCCTTTTTTTTTTTAAACTATTTTTGTAATAATTTCCACGCAAATAAATATCTGTTGAAATATTAGTAATTTATATGTATCCCTGCAAAGTTCTTATGCCCGGAAGACGTCTACTGTCAGGTTGTCACGAGACGAGTTATTGGCCCCGCCTTGGCCTCTTATTATCGCTTGTCACTCCTTAATGAGTTTCGCATCTCCACCTATAAGTGATTGCTCTCTCAAGGCCCAGCCACACCAGGAAACTTTATTGGGAAGCAAAGGGTTCCTACTGATTCCAAGTGTGTGTGTGAGTGTATTTACCTAGTTGTATTTACCTAGTTGTGACATACGGGAAAAGAGCTACACTCGCACTGTCCCGTCTCCATATCCTCTCTTATCCAATTTTTCCTTAAAATCATGAATGTTTCTTGCACAAACCACCTCCTCCTCCAGTCCATTCCATAGCTCAATGCTTCTGTTTAGGAAGCTAAACTTTTTCACATCTCACCTGCACGTGGTCGCCCTCAACTTCTTTCCATGTCCTCTCGTTTCTCTCTCGCTCCACACACACAGGTCCTCTCTGTCCAGATTCTCACCCCGCTCGCCACCCTGTACACCACTATCAGGTCTCCTCTTTCTCTTCTTCTCTCCAGGGTTGTGAGCCCCATGCTATTGAGTCTCCCCTCGTAAGTCCGATCCCTAAGTTCCGGTACCATCTTAGTTGCCGCTCTCTGTACTCTTTCCAGCTTTTTTATGTTCTTCTTTTCGTGAGGAGACCAGACCACTGCTGCATACTCCAACCTTGGCCTTATCATTGTAACTATTATTTTCTTCATCATCTCTTCATCCAAGTACACAAATGCCGTCCTTATGTTCCTCAGCAAATTCATAGTTTGTCCCGTTATCCTGTTGATGTGTTTGTCCAGTGACATGTTCTCTAAGATAGTCACTCCCAAATTTTTTTCTTCCAGTCCTCTGCATATTATCTCACTTCCCATCTTATAATCATATTCATATCTTCTACCACCCCTACCAAACTCTATTTTTTTACATTTCCCAAGGTTGAATTTCATCTGCCATGTACCACTCCACTCCCATATTTTGTCCAGGTCCCTCTGCAATGCCTCACAGTCTTTCATATCATTGACTCGTCTCAATAGCTTTGCATCATCTGCAAACAAACTCACATAGCTGGTCACTCCGTCCACCATATCATTTATATAAACAGCAAACATTATTGGTACCAGCACCGAACCTTGTGGGACCCCACTCCTCACTGGGCACCAGTTGGAAACCTTGTCCTTGATTATTGTCCTCATTTCCCTGTTAGTTAGGAAGTCCTCCAGCCACTAAATAAGTCCGTCACCCACTCCACCCCTATTTTTAATTTTCCAAATTAGTCTTCTGTGAGGTACTTTGTCGAATGCCTTTTTCAAATCCAGGTACACTCCATCCCTCCAGCCTTCTCTCTCTTGTATTAAATCTGTCACCCTTGAGTAATAACATAACAAGTTGGTGACACAAGATCTCCATCTCCTGAATCCAAACTGGTAATCCGAGATAATTCTCTCCCTTTCTAAAAAATCCGACCACCTGTTTTTAACTAGCCTCTCACATATCTTCGCAACCACACTAGTGAGTGATACCAGTCTGTGTGTGTGTGTGTGTGTGTGTGTGTGTGTGTGTGTGTGTGTGTGAGAGAGAGTGAGGGTGTGTGGGTGGAGCATTGTCAGCCATTATCCACTCAGGTCAGGTCATGACCAGGTCGCGAAAGCTATTGGTGGTCGGGTGGCGGGTGTGTATGAAGCTTGCGATTAAACTGACATCTCCAACCGGAAGGTTACAGTTTTATTGCATCTGACAGTAATTTGCCAGTGTTGTAGGCACACCCCATTTTCAAGTGCTATATTTTGGAGGAAAAAAAATAAAAATAAATAAATAAATAACAATAATAATAATAATAATAATAATAATAATAATAATAATAATAATAATAATTAGTAAATAGATAAATTAATTAATTTATTAATTAATATATTTATATAAAATCATATCCTGACTTTGACCAATTTTACTAAGATATTTCATTGATCGTTTCATGCCTTGTAGTACATGTCTACCATATACAGGTTGAGAATCCTTTATCTGAAATTCCAAAATCCGAAAGTTATTTTAATGCTGACATGACGCATCACAAATGGAAAATTCCACAAAACAACCCTTATCTTTTCCCATTTTCTTACTTTTTCCATCATAATAAGACACAATGACTTTTTATAATGTTTCTAAGACCTTATTTACTTTGTTCCCGCTTTTTACATTTAAGTGATAAAGGCGTTTATGTTGAAATGAAAGGTTTTAATTTTTTTAAGGTAAACTGTGTTACATCGTAATCTGGGAACTTATTTCGTTGTTTGCTTCACATTTATGTCAAGGTAACTTTGCTCTTCCATGTCTTGTTATCTACGAACATGCTTAAGGGGAGGAAACAGAAGATAAGGAGGAGATTGTGACAAGAAGAAAGCAAAAAAGAAATATGGGGCAGAGGCAGACAGGAACGGAGGATGGAATGGAGGAACGAGGGCAAGTTGAGACTGTTTTGCTATATCTGCTGAACGCTTCAGATATTAAGGAAGGGAAGAAAAAACAGACGGGATGAGAAGGGTAGAGATCAATACACCAATCCTTGTCGACAGAGCAGACTTTTGGTCGGTGACAGCCGATAGTCGGTCTGTCGCCTCCCTCTTCATGGGCTGTCATCTGACAAAGGCCCATGGTACCTCCACAGAGGTGGTAGGAAGATGAATAAAGAGGAAGGAAGGAAGGAAGGAAGGAAGGAAAGAAGGAAGGAAGGAAGGAAGGAAAGAAGGAAGGAAAGAAGGAAGGAAGGAAGGAAGGAAGGAAAGAAGGAAGGAAGGAAGGAAGGAAAGAAGGAAGGAAAGAAGGAAGGAAAGAAGGAAGGAGGAGGAAAGTCTGGCAGTACCGGGCGTCGGAGCTGTTGGGAAAATGTATCGTACCGCCCACGCTTCTCATGCCTCTCAAAGGGTGTATATCTCATCATTTAATAAGGGAATTGGCTTTTCTTACTCGTAAAGTTATATTTCAAGTTGAAAACATGATTCATAAGCATTTATGAATCAAGCAGTCATCACAGTAACACCTTCGCTCGTTACTTATTGTGATTACTGTGTTGTGTGCTGTGGTGTAAAGATATTGTTGAAAATGTCAAAAATTCCAAAATCCAAAAAAATCCAAAATCCACAACACTTTCGGTCCCTGGAATTTCGGATAAGGGATTTTCAACCTCATCAATGGTAAAACGGTACGTGGTACTATAAGACATTTTTTTGCATTACCCTATTCCATTTTTTAAACAGAATAGCAGGCATCTGAAGCATATGAAAGACATTTTCTTACACTATTCCATTTTGTAAACAGAATAGCAGGCATCTGAAGAGTATGAAAGACATTTTCTTACACTATTCCATTTTGTAAACAGAATAGCAGGCATCTGAAGAGTATGAAAGACATTTTCTTACACTATTCCATTTTGTAAACAGAATAGCAGGCATCTGAAGAGTATGAAAGACATTTTCTTACACTATTCCATTTTGTAAACAGAATGGCAGGCATCTGAAGCACATGAAAGACATTTTTTTACAATATTCCACTTGTTAAAAGAATATGAG